>NC_088404.1:33221557-33369057 GCF_034236695.1 Oncorhynchus nerka
AATGTGTAATAAATCAAGGAGTACGAATCATTTCTGAAGGCACTGAATCTCTACAGTCTAAACATTAGGCTAGGCCTAATGTTTTTCTACAGTACTGAGAGTTAAGGTGAAAATACTAGGGCTGTCAGAGTTTAATCAGTTAATTAAAGTTCACTTTTTGTGATTTTTGTGCACTCTTTTTTATCGTCTGAGTGTTCAAAATACACTGAAAACATCCCAAATACATAAAATTACATGATTACAGTCATAGATTATATTTTCATGTCTGAAATTGATTAAAATAAGAATGTTCAACTTCTTTCACCCCCAAAAATGTTTGTGGATCTTTTTCCACAACTGTTATTTTCAGGTATACGCACCATCTAGCCTGCTGAATGGTCCTGGACCCTCTCTGGACCTCCACAGCTCTACATCCCAGAAGAGAGCCTGCAAAAACTGTCTAACCATGTAACATCGAACACTACACCACAACAGACAGACAGAAAGCAGCTGCTCTCTGTGGAATGGGTGATACTGCGATGACACACTGACAATCTTTTACTGGGTGTGAAGTCTGCGTTCAAATCAGAGGAATCTGACAGACACCTTCTCTTCCACTGCACTTCACCTCTTGTTCCAAAGCCACATCTACCGTTCCCACAATACTCAAGTGTTTTCACGATGCCAGAATTTTTACTTTGATACCAATACCAGGTTTAGTATCACAATGTTTGATACCCTCAAATTACTCAATACCACTGCAAAAAAAGAAGGCATATTAGCCAAAGTCATAAAATGAACAACTCAGCGACTGCTCTGGGCAACTTTTGAGTTCAATATCATTACATTGAAAACATTTTGCATCAACATTTTTCAAAGACAGCCATGTATGAATGAATGAATCACAATTTGACTTTTTACTAACCTAACTACATAATTTATTTCAACGATAAATCAAAACTGGGTAAATCAAGACAGCTACGTCTTGAGTGGTAGCGGTAGGCCTATCCACAATACAGGTGAATGCATATTCAATAGGAGTGTGTGCATGCATTGCGTTATTGAGCTTGGCTGAATGCGATATACACTGCTCAAAAAAATAAAGGGAACACTTAAACAACACAACTACCGGTCAGAAACTCCAAGTCAATCACACTTCTGTGGGGCGGCAGGGTAGCCTAGTGGTTAGAGCGTTGGACTAGTAACCGGAAGGTTGCAAGTTCAAACCCCCGAGCTGACAAGGTACAAATCTGTCGTTCTGCCCCTGAACAGGCAGTTAACCCGCTGTTCCTAGGCCGTCATTGAAAATAAGAATTTGTTCTTAACTGACTTGCCTGGTTAAATAAAGGTAAAATAAAATAAATAAAATCAAACTGTCCACTTAGGAAGCAACACTGATTGACAATAAATTTCACATGCTGTTGTGCAAATGGAATAGACAACAGGTGGAAATTATAGGCAATTAGCAAGACACCCCCAATAAAGGAGTGGCTCTGCAGGTGGTGACCACAGACCGCTTCTCAGTTCCTATGCTTCCTGGCTGATGTTTTGGTTACTTTTGAATGCTGGCGGTGCTTTCACTCTAATGGTAGCATGAGACGGAGTCTACAACCCACACAAGTGGCTCAGGTAGTGCAGCTCATCCAGGATGGCACATCATTGCGAGCTGTGGCAAGAAGGTTTGCTGTGTCTGTCAGCGTAGTGTCCAGAGCATGAAGGCGCTACAAGGCACTAGTACATCAGAAGACGTGGAGGAGGCCGTAGGAGGGCAACAACCCAGTAGCAGGACCGCTACCTCCGCCTTTGTACAAGGAGGAGCAGGAGGAGCACTGCCAGAGCCCTGCAAAATGACCTCCAGCAGGCCACAAATGTGCATGTGTCTGCTCAAACGGTCAGAAACAGACTCCATGAGGGTGGTATGAGGGCCCGACGTCCACAGGTGGGGGTTGTGCTTACAGCCCAACACCGTGCAGGACGTTTGGCATTTGCCAAAGAACACCAAGATTGGCAAATTCGCCACTGGTGCCCTGTGCTCTTCACAGATGAAAGCAGGTTCACACTGAGCACATGTGACAGACGTGACAGAGTCTGGAGACGCCGTGGAGAACGTTCTGCTGCCTGCAACATCCTCCAGCATGACCGGTTTGGCGGTGAGTCAGTCATGGTGTGGGGTGGCATTTCTTTGGGGAGGCCGCACAGCCCTCCATGTGCTCGCTAGAGGTAGCCTGACTGCCATTAGGTACCGAGATGAGACCCTCAGACCCCTTGTGAGACCATATGCTGGTGCGGTTGGCCCTGGGTTCCTCCTAATGAAAGACAATGCTAGACCTCATGTGGCTGGAGTGTGTCAGGCATTGACACAGGCATTGATGCTATGGATTGGCCCGCACGTTCCCCAGACCTGAATCCAATTGAGCACATCTGGGACATCATGTCTCGCTCCATCCACCAACACCACGTTGCACCACAGACTGTCCAGGAGTTGGCGGATGCTTTTGTCCAGGTCTGGGAGGAGATCCCTCAGGAGACCATCCGCCACCTTATCAGGAGCATGCCCAGGCGTTGTAGGGAGGTCATACAGGCACGTGAAGGCCACACACACACTACTGAGCCTCATTTTGACTTGTTTTATGGACATTACATCAAAGCTGGATCAGCCTGTAGTGTGGTTTTCCACTTTAATTTTGAGTGTGACTCCAAATCCAGACCTCCATGGGTTGATAAATTTGATTTCCATTGATAATTTTTGTGTGATTTTGTTGTCAGCACATTCAACTATGTAAAGAAAAAAGTATTTAATAAGAATATTTCATTCATTCAGATCTAGGATATGTTATTTTAGTGTTCCCTTTATTTTTTTGAGCAGTGTACAACATCCGTGATTAGCATTTAGCCACGCTAGCAAGGTGTTGGAATTTTTTTTTTTTTATAACTATGCATATTTTCCCAATTTTTTCCCTGCCTTATCATTACTACAAGTTAAGGAGGATATCGAAGCCTATGCAGCCTTAATGGAAAATATTTAAGGTTTGAAATGAGAGATTACAGAGTTTAATAGTCACATGTACAGGGCTGCAGATGTAATTACAGGGTTTGGTATAAATCTTGAGCTCCAACAATGAACAAAATTAAGTAAACCAAAAATAATAATAAAAACATTAACAACTGTGGCAATGATAAATGTCCATTGGGGTGGGGGCAGGGTAAATGTCCATAGGGGGAGCAGTGGGCTGACTAGTGGTGGCTATTCAGCATGATGAATGTCCATTGGGGTGGGGGCAGGGTAAAAATCTCAGTTGAGGTGGGGGCGAGAAACAAACCGGTCCACCAGGGATATGAATGTATTGCCGGCTGCATGCAATGCGTTTGGACGGTAAGATGAAACGACTCAATATCGCCATCTGCCGGACTTTAGGCTACCTACAAAGCTGGAAGCTACCACTATCTTCTTCCATTGTAAAGTGTTCTGGCCTCTATGGACATTGTTTTGTGAACAGTAGTTAACAGTTTCAACATTTATACATGCCGTGTCGCATTAAGTTGTTAACATATGTGTAGCATGAATGGGGAGCTAACATAATGTAGCCGGTGCGAACTAATAGCTGAGCTGATAGACAGGCTTGATCCGTGAGACACAATTAACAGAAGAACCAAAAATAATTCTAGTATCAAACTGTTTTTCATGATCTAGTATCGAAAAAGTACAGAGGTTTCGGCATACCGTGCAACACTCGTACTCAGACGAACAAGGCCCTAAAAAGCTCATGATGCATTGGGCTGATTGCACCACCCTCTGGAGAGCCCTGCAGTTGTGGACGGTGCAATTGCCGTATCCTTCAACTATACCATGGAGGAAGTCCCACGGTCTGTGTGAAGGGACCACTTCAGGTAGTCAGTGATGTGCACGCTTTTGACCCTCTCCACTGTAGCCCCGTCGATGTGGTGGGGGTGCACACTCTGCTGTCACCTGTAGTCCGTGATCAGCTCCTTTGTTTTGTTGACGTTGAAGGAGAAGTTATTTTTTTTCAGTGTGTGTGTGTTTGTGATTAGGGCTGTTGTGGTTACTGTATTACCACTACACCGACGGTCATGAGTCAGGAAGGCAGTCAAATTCCATGTGACCGTTTAGTCACGGTAATTAGGCTTCTCCTATCTCTGATGCTGCTTATGGTCATTAGTAGCCTACCAAACTTTCTAACTGCCTGGTACTCAGCACTATTGTCCCTCTAATCACTCTGACATCAATGTAAATGTAATAAAACACTTCGTGAGAGCCTATGAACTCATGTTGAGCAACCTTTCAATAGGCTATGCAATTGCGCAAGAAAACAGAGTGATGGCCTCTAGTAAAAAGAGGAGGATCAGCTTTCTATAGGCTAGGCTACAATATTTATTTCTCAACTTTCTTAATATTAAGCACATTACTTATATTTACAACAGGACTATAGACTACCTGGCTGGTATGAACATAAAACACAGCAAAAAGTGTCCTCCATTCATTCTTTAAGTGCATAGATGAAATGTATAGCCCAACATTTAAATTAATAACGAAATTAGGCATATAGGAATACCTACTTCTTTGTTAACCGCTAAACCCAGCCGCATTTGCGCACTCCCTCAGATCGTTTGGAGAAAATATCCTTTCCATTTTATTCAGCTTTGTTCAATTGTATTCTTCATACCCCATAAAATAATGTGACAGAATTCGAAGCAAATCTTGTCTGCTAAATTAACTAGTGTAGCCCACCTAACATAAGGACAACTCAGAATATGCTATTCTGTTCTTCTGAAATAGACTACATTTTTTTCATATCATGCTTCTTTAGACCTGTCTAAAATAAATAATGGATTTATTGTGAAGGGGGAGGCTATATTACATTGATTTATTATACTTTTTTTTTTAAATGTAAATGTACCAAAGGTCAGCATCAATGGCTTGTAGGCTATGTGTGGAAGCCAGGAAATGCTGGAATGTGTTTATGTTATTTAACAGTAAATTACCGTGAGAGCGACAGTCATTTGCTTGACAATCACCGGTTGATGACATTTTGTGCCCTATTTCTGATGCTTAGCAAAACTAGTCTGAACATGTGAAATCCGCTCTTTTCTGGATGGAATAAATTGTGAGTGAGAAATATTAATCTGCTTGGCCTTGAGGTTATCATGGGTCCACCCCTACCTGAACGGGTACGGGCCCAAAATGTTAACTTTTCCCTCGGGTCAGGTCTTGTTTGATTGTCATCGGGTCTATGTAACTATAGCTGATAGACCCGAGTGAACCCGAATGGTAGGCTCAACATTTTCATACCGTCCTTCTCTCATCCTGGGATTTACAGTATTACCAGCATAGCTAGTAGCTACCGAATGTAATTTTTGGTGAGTATGGACATTTACATGCGAAAGTGAACAGGAGAAATTGTCCAAATAAACAAAGTTGGGATGCATGCTTTTGTGAAGGAAGAGCGGCATGTGTCCATGGAGTAGATGTGAACATTTCCGAGGAGGAAATAAAAGCTAGTAGGAAGCACAGGGAAGAATTGGCAAATGTACAGATAACTCACCCAGAGCTCTTTGACTTCTGGCAGAAAGTCATAAGATATCTGATGGCAAACATTTAGTAGTGAATTGCATACAAGTGTAACTTCATCACCTTAAGTGCACTGCACAACTGAGACTTGCAGACAGATATAGAATACTATGGACTAACCATTAAAGGGATGCTTCGGGATTTTGGCAATGAGGCCCTTTATCTAATTCCCCAGAGTCAGCTGGAGTAATGGATACCATTTTAATGTCTCTGCATGCAGTTTGAAGGAAGCTGCTAACTAACACTAGTGACATTGCTAATTAAAGTTAGCACAATTACTGGAAGTCTATGGGTATTTTCTAGCATGCTAGTAGATACCCATATACTTCCATTCTTTTGCAAATGCTAGTTATCATTGGCTCATAAAACTACCTCTAACTTCCTTCATACTAGACATGGAGACATAAAAATGGTATCCACAAGTTCATCTGACTCTGCGGAAGTAGATAAAGGGCCTCATTGCCAAAATCCAAAAAAATAACCCTTTAATGAGTTATTGGGATCTGTCCTTATTGTCTACAGCTGACTACTCATTCTCACCCATGTACCAAAGCAGGAAGGTCTCCATTGAAAGGTCACTACATATGAACATGTACAACCTTGTGTTATGCTGATAAGGTAAATGTCTCGAGGGTGTAGCCTTAATGTCTACAGCTGGACAGCCATTCTCACCCATGTACCATAGCAGGAAAGTCCAGATTGAAAGGCCACTACACATAACACGAGGTTAGGTAAATGTCTTAAGGGTCTAGCCTCCAAAAGATATACAACTAAATAAAATAACACAAGGATGAAGTGACTGTCATTATAGTACTCTTTATTGTGATTTGTAAAGTGTGAATAAGAAAAACAGCTTAATCCAAAACAGAAAAACCAAGTGTGTAGCTCACATGAAATATTAAGCCATCAATAGAAAAATAACATACAGTACATTCGGAAAGTATTCAGATCCCTTCAATTTTTCCAAATTTTGTGACGTTACAGCCTTATTCTAAAATGGATTAAATAATTTTCCCCCCTAATCAAATCTACACACAATACCCTGTAATGACAAAGCCAAACAGGTTTAGACATTTTTGCAAATGTATTAAAAATAAAAAACAGAAATACCTTATTTACATACGTATTCAGACCCTTTGCTATGAAACTCGAAATGTATCACAGGTACATCCTGTTTCCATTGATCGTCCTTGATCAGCATTGAAGGTCCCCGAGAACACAATGGCCTCCAATATTCTTAAATGGAATACATTTGGAACCACCAAGACTCGTTCTAGAGCTGGCCGCATGGCCAAACTGAGTAATTGGGAGAGAAGGGCCTTGGTCAGGGAGGTTACCAAGAACCCAATGGTCACTCTGACAGAGCTCTAGAGTTCCTCTGTGGAGATGGGAGAACCTTCCAGAAGGACAACCATCTCTGCAGCACTCCACCAAACAGGCCTTTAAGGTAGAGTGGCCAGACGGATGCCACTCCTCAGTAAAAGGCACATGACAGCCGGCTTGGAGTTTGCCAAAAGGCACCTAAAAGACTCTCATACCATGAGAAACAAGATTCTCTGGTCTGATGAAACCAAGATTGAACTGCTTGGCCTGAATGCCAAGCGTCACATCTGGAGGAAACCTGACACCAACCCTACGGTGAAGCATTGTGGTGGCAGCATCATGCTGTGGGGATGTTTTCAGCGGCAGGGACTGGGAGACTAGTCAGGATCAAGGCAAAGCTGAACGGAGCAAAGTACAGAGAGATCCTTGATGAAAACCTGCTCCAGAGCGCTCAGGACCTCAGACTGGGGCGAAGGTTCACCTTCCAATAGGACAATAACCCTAAGCACACAGCAAAGACAACACAGGAGTGGCTTTGGGACAAGTCTCTGAATGTCCTTGAGTGGCCCAGCCAGAACCCGGACTTGAAACCGATCTAACATCTCTAGAGAGACCTGAAAATAGCTATGCAGCGACGATCCCCATCCAACCTGATAGAGCTTGAGAAGATCTGCACAGAAGAATAGGAGAAGCGCCCCAAATACAGGTGTGCTAAGCGTGTTGCATCATACCCAAGAAGACTCGAGGCTGTAATTGCTGCCCAATGCGCTTCAACAAAGTACTGAGTAAAAGGTCTGAATACTTATGTAAATGTATGTTTCAATTTTATTTTTTAAATAAATTAGCAAAAATGTCTAAAAACCTGTTTTGCTTTGTCATTATGGGGTAGTCTGTGTAGATTGATGAGAAAACATTTTTTTCAATCAATTTTAGAATAAGACTAACGTAACAAAATGTGGAAATAGTCAAGGGGTCTAAATACTTTCCAGAATGCACTGTATTTACAAAAGAAATATGGGAGATTGGAAATGATGAAGACAATTAGATTGATGGAAGCCACAATCTATCTGCAATATTAAAGCTGATCTACCCCTTAAAAAACACACACACAAATGACTAGAGGGAGTCCGACTGCAATTGATTTGATTGTGCCGACTGGCTCAGACTTGCAGTGCTGTGTTAAAGAAAATTACAGCGAGTAACTGTGACTAGCACATAGTGGTGCTGAAGCTGCAACATAATTATAGCCATTTCTTTCATAAAAGTTCATGTTACTGAAATGTATAAGTTGTATAATTTGTTTAGAAAGACATTCCCCTTATCCCTCAACCCTTGTTCTCTTTATGTGACACATGTGTGCTTCGCATGCACTTGACCAATAGGGCCTGACCTATAGCATTTCATATTCACAAAAATAAATTGGTTATAACAAACTCTGAACACCATAACACATGACAGCAAAATGGATGCAGAGGACATGATAAACTCTAAACGGGGGAATGTTTACTGGTTGCACAGGAGGTAAAGGGGAAGTCAGATGTGTGGAATAAATTTGACTAATTACGGAAAATACTGGAGATCAAAAACATTTATGGATGGAGCAAGCTCTGCGTGCATATTAGGCCTGTGTGTCAAACAGGCGCTGTTAGATTAATATAATTTCTGACCTTCTGGAACAATGTAAACAACACAAAATACATTATAAGCGTACCAGAGAATCGGATGTAACGTTTAGTTTTTTTGTAAAGCCTTTATTACAGCAAAGACTAAAAGTAGTTACATTCATTCGTGAATGCAATATCTGAAATGGAACGGTTTAGATCTATTTATTGTTTACGTTAATTATTCAATGGTTGCGTTTTTATTTTAAAACTAAAACGCTTGATTGCATTTCACATCATGAATGACTCGTATGCTGTGTGATGACATTAACTAATGAATGATTGATTGATACAGTAGCCTATATAAGTATTGAAATACAGACCTAAATTAGTTAAGGGATTAAGACTAAACAGGACGTGCTGAGGGTTATTATTATTATAAATACAATCTCTGACAATTTGGAACAGTGTAAACAACACTACATAAATTATAAATAATACCAGAGGCTGGTCTAATAAAAAAAGTGTAAAGTCTTTATTACAGCAGAGCAAAGATTAAAAACAGCAGAATATGTGAAATTGTTGCGCGAGTCTTGGTTCTCACTGAATCAGTAGGCTATCAACCAAACACTAAAACAGGCAACAGAAGCAGGATCCGTCTTATTTCTGTAGATATATATGGATATGGAATCCAGGCACATTAAACAGTTAGGCTATTGATTATACACCTAATTAAGTTGGGTTTCCTCTCTCCTCACTTTTCATAGACAGTTAAGGGTTGTTTTCTCATCTCCTAACTCTGCTGCAGCCTCCGCCTCATTGTTCTCAACACCAATATGCTGGTTAACTTTGCTATTATGCACATAGCAAACATGGTCTGCTGTTTTTACTACTTCCGGGTTGGAGCGAGCGGTCGCATTCGCACTTCGGTCCGCAGGTAGTATAACTCTTCTTTACATTTCATTACATTTCATTATAGTACAACGGTTTGATTTGTCTAATCTTAGCAATTTCTTCTTAGCTAGCTACATAGCCGTCTTTGTATCAAAGATAATTGCGTAATTATCGTATTTCGTCGTCCTAACGTAGTCTACACTGCTATCTGCCCAGCAGCTAGCCAGCTAGCCAGCTAGCAAACGTCCACTGTCTACCGAATAGCAGCACTGTAAAAACTAAAAACTATTACACTCAACTGAACGACTTGATTAGTGTAGTGTTAGCTAGCTACATAGTTGTCTTTGCTGTCTTCGTATCCAAGATAATTGTGTAGTTTAGAGTGTGTAGTCTTAGAGTGATTATCTTAATTTACCGAGGTTAGCTAGCCAGCTATTTGTCGTCCTTAACGTAGGAGACACTGCTAGCTAGCCAACAGCTAGCCAACGTCTACCGAATAGAACTTCCTCACTCAACAACCCGGTCGCATTCCGCTTCGCTCCACAGGTAGTATCACATTTTCATTTCATTTCATTACAGTACAACGGTTTGATTTGTTTGATCGTAGCTAGCTACATAGCTAGCTACATAGCCGTCTTTGTATCAAAGATAATTGTGTAGTCTAGAGCGATTTTCTAGGTTAGCTAGCCAGCTATTGTCGTTCTTTTAACGCAACGTAATCAACACTGCTAGCTAGCCAGCTAGCCCCCGAATAGCAGCACTGTAGAAACTATCACACTCAACGGAACGACTTGATTAGTGTAGTGTCAACAACGCAGCCACTGCCAGCTAGCCTACAAAGTCAACAACGCAGCCACTGCCAGCTAGCCTACTTCAGCAGTACTGTATCATTTTAATCATTTTAGTCAATAAGATTCTTGCTACGTAAGCTTAACTTTCTGAACATTCGAGACGTGTAGTCCACTTGTCATTCCAATCTCCTTTGCATTAGCGTAGCCTCTTCTGTAGCCTGTCAACTATGTGTCTGTCTATCCCTGTTCTCTCCTCTCTGCACAGACCATACAAACGCCCCCACACCGCGTGGCCGCGGCCACCCTAATCTGGTGGTCCCAGCGCGCACGACCCACGTGGAGTTCCAGGTCTCCGGTAGCCTCTGGAACTGCCGATCTGCGGCCAACAAGGCAGAGTTCATCTCAGCCTGTGCCTCCCTCCAGTCCCTCGACTTCTTGGCACTGACGGAAACATGGATCACCACAGATAACACTGCTACTCCTACTGCTCTCTCTTCGTCCGCCCACGTGTTCTCGCACACCCCGAGAGCTTCTGGTCAGCGGGGTGGTGGCACCGGGATCCTCATCTCTCCCAAGTGGTCATTCTCTCTTTCTCCCCTTACCCATCTGTCTATCGCCTCCTTTGAATTCCATGCTGTCACAGTTACCAGCCCTTTCAAGCTTAACATCCTTATCATTTATCGCCCTCCAGGTTCCCTCGGAGAGTTCATCAATGAGCTTGATGCCTTGATAAGCTCCTTTCCTGAGGACGGCTCACCTCTCACAGTTCTGGGCGACTTTAACCTCCCCACGTCTACCTTTGACTCATTCCTCTCTGCCTCCTTCTTTCCACTCCTCTCCTCTTTTGACCTCACCCTCTCACCTTCCCCCTACTCACAAGGCAGGCAATACGCTCGACCTCATCTTTACTAGATGCTGTTCTTCCACTAACCTCATTGCAACTCCCCTCCAAGTCTCCGACCACTACCTTGTATCCTTTTCCCTCTCGCTCTCATCCAACACTTCCCACACTGCCCCTACTCGGATGGTATCGCGCCGTCCCAACCTTCGCTCTCTCTCCCCCGCTACTCTCTCCTCTTCCATCCTATCATCTCTTCCCTCTGCTCAAACCTTCTCCAACCTATCTCCTGATTCTGCCACCTCAACCCTCCTCTCCTCCCTTTCTGCATCCTTTGACTCTCTATGTCCCCTATCCTCAAGGCCGGCTCGGTCCTCCCCTCCCGCTCCGTGGCTCGACGACTCATTGCGAGCTCACAGAACAGGGCTCCGGGCAGCCGAGCGGAAATGGAGGAAAACTCGCCTCCCTGCGGACCTGGCATCCTTTCACTCCCTCCTCTCTACATTTTCCTCTTCTGTCTCTGCTGCTAAAGCCACTTTCTACCACTCTAAATTCCAAGCATCTGCCTCTAAACCTAGGAAGCTCTTTGCCACCTTCTCCTCCCTCCTGAATCCTCCTCCCCCTCCCCCCCTCCTCCCTCTCTGCAGATGACTTCGTCAACCATTTTGAAAAGAAGGTCGACGACATCCAATCCTCGTTTGCTAAGTCAAACGACACCGCTGGTTCTGCTCACACTGCCCTACCCTGTGCTCTGACCTCTTTCTCCCTCTCTCTCCAGATGAAATCTCGCGTCTTGTGACGGCCGGCCGCCCAACAACCTGCCCGCTTGACTCTATCCCCTCCTCTCTTCTCCAGACCATTTCCGGAGACCTTCTCCCTTACCTCACCTCGCTCATCAACTCATCCCTGACCGCTGGCTACGTCCCTTCCGTCTTCAAGAGAGCGAGAGTTGCACCCCTTCTGAAAAAAACCTACACTCGATCCCTCCGATGTCAACAACTACAGACCAGTATCCCTTCTTTCTTTTCTCTCCAAAACTCTTGAACGTGCCGTCCTTGGCCAGCTCTCCCGCTATCTCTCTCAGAATTACCTTCTTGATCCAAATCAGTCAGGTTTCAAGACTAGTCATTCAACTGAGACTGCTCTTCTCTGTATCACGGAGGCGCTCCGCACTGCTAAAGCTAACTCTCTCTCCTCTGCTCTCATTCTTCTAGACCTATCGGCTGCCCTCGATACTGTGAACCATCAGATCCTCCTCTCCACCCTCTCCGAGTTGGGCATCTCCGGCGCGGCCCACGCTTGGATTGCGTCCTACCTGACAGGTCGCTCCTACCAGGTGGCGTGGCGAGAATCTGTCTCCTCACCACGCGCTCTCACCACTGGCGTCCCCCAGGGCTCTGTTCTAGGCCCTCTCCTATTCTCGCTATACACCAAGTCACTTGGCTCTGTCATAACCTCACATGGTCTCTCCTATCATTGCTATGCAGACGACACACAATTAATCTTCTCCTTTCCCCCTTCTGATGACCAGGTGGCGAATCGCATCTCTGCATGTCTGGCAGACATATCAGTGTGGATGACGGATCACCACCTCAAGCTGAACCTCGGCAAGACGGAGCTGCTCTTCCTCCCGGGGAAGGACTGCCCGTTCCATGATCTCGCCATCACGGTTGACAACTCCATTGTGTCCTCCTCCCAGAGCGCTAAGAACCTTGGCGTGATCCTGGACAACACCCTGTCGTTCTCAACTAACATCAAGGCGGTGGCCCGTTCCTGTAGGTTCATGCTCTACAACATCCGCAGAGTACGACCCTGCCTCACACAGGAAGCGGCGCAGGTCCTAATCCAGGCACTTGTCATCTCCCGTCTGGATTACTGCAACTCGCTGTTGGCTGGGCTCCCTGCCTGTGCCATTAAACCCCTACAACTCATCCAGAACGCCGCAGCCCGTCTGGTGTTCAACCTTCCCAAGTTCTCTCACGTCACCCCGCTCCTCCGCTCTCTCCACTGGCTTCCAGTTGAAGCTCGCATCCGCTACAAGACCATGGTGCTTGCCTACGGAGCTGTGAGGGGAACGGCACCTCAGTACCTCCAGGCTCTGATCAGGCCCTACACCCAAACAAGGGCACTGCGTTCATCCACCTCTGGCCTGCTCGCCTCCCTACCACTGAGGAAGTACAGTTCCCGCTCAGCCCAGTCAAAACTGTTCGCTGCTCTGGCCCCCCAATGGTGGAACAAACTCCCTCACGACGCCAGGACAGCGGAGTCAATCACCACCTTCCGGAGACACCTGAAACCCCACCTCTTTAAGGAATACCTAGGATAGGATAAAGTAATCCTTCTCACCCCCCTTAAAAGATTTAGATGCACTATTGTAAAGTGGCTGTTCCACTGGATGTCATAAGGTGAACGCACCAATTTGTAAGTCGCTCTGGATAAGAGCGTCTGCTAAATGACTTAAATGTAAATGTAAATGAAAAGGCATCAATTCAACAGCCACTGTGTTTCAGAACCGCGGACAGCGACCATTATCCAATGCAGGAGAAAGCGCATGTTATAAAATCACATTTTTATTTGTGTTGCACCCTTCTTACATAATATACATTTTCAGTAGAACGTCTTATTAACCTCTATGGGATTGCCCCCCCCCCCCCACCCCACGGGACAGTTGAGCTAACGTGCACTAATGTGATTAGCATGAAGTAACAAGAACATTTCTCAGGACATAGATGTATCTGATATGGGCAGAAATCTTAAATTCTTGTTAATTTACAGTAGCTATTACAGTGAAAGAATACAATGCTATTGTTTGAGGAGAGTGCACAGTTATGAACTTGAACATCTACTAATAAACCAATTAGGCACATTTGGGCAGTCTTGATACAACATTTTGAACAGAAATACAATGGTTCATTGGATCAGTCTAAAACTTTGCACATGCACTGCTGCCATCTACCGGCCAAAATCTTAATTGTGCATAAGCTGGAATAATAGTGTGGCGTTTCTCTGGCATTTCAAAGATTTTTTTTTCTTCTCCTTTGTAATTATCTTTTACCAGATCTAATGTGTTATATTCTCCTACATTCATTTCACAATTTCACAAAGTGTTTCCTTTCAAATGGTATCAATAATATGCATATCCTTGCTTCAGGTTCTGAGCTACAGGCAGTTAGATTTGGGTATGTCATTTTAGGTGAAAATTGAAGGGGAAAAAAGGTCAGATCCTTAAGAGGACTGATGGACTGTGCCACCACAATGGCCTCCACAATGGATCAGTCCAATCAGAAAGGCGCGAATCAGACAGGTGTCTTGAACACCATGATTATTATTACTATTTTGCTACTGATCGACTAAAAGAAGTCTCGGTCGACCAACAGCCTATTGACCAAACAATCGACCAGTCGACTAAATGGGGTCTGCCCTAATGTATAGTCACATGTATTTAGCGCATCTTACCTGGATATGGTCGTATCAGATTTACCCTCAGAGGGGAATGCCTCGTCTCCCACAAAGACATATGGGCTCGGTGTTTGGGTCCCCGGCAAGCACTCTGGCCTTGGTAGCGGTAGCTGGCCTGCAATGAGTAGGGAACTGGAGTTGCTTTGTGAGAAGATTCCCGCATCTCCCTTCCAACCATATGAGCCCACGTCTATCATGGTGAAGCGGTACTTTGCATCGCAGACTGCCATTAGGATCAATGAGAAAAAAGCCCTTGTAGTTGTAGAACTCGCTGCCTGAGTTTGCCGGAGCTTGGACCCGAATGTCTTCCGTCGACAGCTCCTGCACAAAATTGATCATTCCAACGCCGATGAAGCAAGTTGTCAAATCTGGCAACAGACATCCGAAAGTACTGAAAATGTATTTCCTCGTCAATGCTTTGCATTGGTTCAACAAGAGACATGTATTCTCCATCATTCACTCTTATAGTGGATGAACTTCTTGCCATTTTCTCAGTCTTTCTTTTTCTCCTCCTGAGTAGTAAGAGCAGTTTAAACTCTTGCTGTTCAAGCTCTAGCAATTGCGATTCCTGAGAGAAATGTTAGCTACTGCTTCTGTGGCAAAAAAAAATTGCATTGAAAAGCATAGAACACCAGACTAGCCAGACATTCAGCTAGCTAATATTTGTAAACACAAAGGCATAACACCGGATGAGAAAGTTCAAATGTCGTCACTAGCTACGAGGCTTGGGCTGTCACGCCCTGACCATAGAGAGCCCTCGGGGTTCTCTATGGCGTAATAGGTCAGAGCTTGACTAGGGGGGTTTTCTAGTTATTATAGTTCTGTTGGTATGAGAGTGTGGTTCCCAATTGGAGGCAGCTGAATATCGTTGCCTCTAATTGGGGAGCATACTTAGTGTGTCCCTTTTCCCACCTGCATTATGGGATATTGTTTTGTTTAGTGCCTATGTGCGCTACGGACTGCACGTTCGTATATCTTTGTTGTTTTTTGGGAAGTTTCACTAGAATCATAAAACACGGGACGAGATGTTAAAAACTGTCCATTGTGCCAATAGATGGAATGCACTCGCATGAGATTTGCCGTGATGTTGACAGAGTGGCATGGGAGGTTTATTTCTTAGACTGGGGTAAGATGTCGATTTTTGGGACACATCCTCAGTAGTGTGCCTTCGAATCAGTGGGTGTTTCGGCCTTTAATCACTAAACACCCTCATCAAAGGTGGCCAGCTAAAGGGTGATCAAGCCTTAGCTTGTGTCCCATGCCCAATTAAGATGTCCCACGGGACTATGCAAGGCAGGGGCGTCCTCTTCCCTGAGCCAGCCATACAGCTGACCGCATACCTCATATGCCCTCCTCAAGTTGGAGGGATCTGAATTGGGTTCTCAGGTGGGGGTGGGGGGGTCATGAAGTTATAGCCCAGCAAGGGTCCTTCCGTTTGATCCAGATCCACTGGCTGCCTCTTTCAGCTGCTTGAGAAACTGCTCTGACGGTCTGCCGCAGAGCCTGTCCATGGATTCCAAGTTCTTTCAGCAACCTGATGATGGAAGAAGCCACGAATCCTCTGCATCCCACTTCAACTGGCCAGACTTTTGCATTCCAGCCACGCTGAGTTGCGTCTGCTGCAAACTCTGTAACGCAGTTTCTTACGCTCGTAGGCCTCTTCAACATAGTTTTCCCATGGGACTGTGAGCTCTATGATGTACACAGCCTTTCGTGAAGGGGACCAGACTACCATGTCTGGCCTAAGGTTGGTAGAAGCAATCTCAGGTGGAAAAATTAGTTGCTGGCCAATATCGACAAGCATCTTCCAGTCCCGGGCCATGGCTAGGTGTCCAGTTTCTGGCTTTGTAGGAGGATACTTGGGCCTTTTCTGTCCCTCCCGGATGAATGTTGTCGTTTTGACGGGATTGCTTGTTTTTGGAGGTAATGAATTGGTTGCACTCCTCTTGGTCTCAAGTGCTGCAGCCAGGCTCTTGAGGACCTGATTGTGCCTCCAGGTGTAGCGGCCTTGTGAGAGACTGGTCTTGCAACCTGTCATTATATGCCTGAGAGTCGCTGGAGCTGGGCAGAGGGGGCAGGTCGAGTCCTCGCCATACCATTGATGTAGATTTTTTGGTGATGGAAGCACATCATAAACAGCTCTTATGATGAAGCTGATGTTGCTTGCCTCCATTTGCCAAAGCTCACTCCAGTTGATCCTTCTCCTCTCCAGGCCTTCCCACCGCGTCCATTGCCCTTGTTTAGCAAGAGACAGCCTTTGCACTTCTTGCAGTCTCCTCCTGTCTGCGCACCTCCTCGACCACCAGCTTCCTGCGTTCAGATGTTGTTGCCTTATGGAACGTTGGTTTGCTTGCTGCCAGGCCAAAGCCTCCTCTTCCATGCTGGATATTCCCCACAATGTCTTGGTGTCTCAGGGCTGATGTTGCTTGCTGCACAGCCTTGGATGATGTCCATTTCCGACCAGTTTGTAGGGGAGGTGCAGCCTTGCTAATGGTCTGGTCTTTGGAGTCCTTCAATGTCATCTGAAGTCTTAATTTAGAGCACTTGTACTCCTCCGTTAGACTTGTAAGAGGTAGTTCAAGGACCACTTTGCCATAGAGGCCGATGTTACTCAGGCATCGTGGGACACCCAGCCATTTCTTCACGTATGAGGTAATGGTTCGCTCCATCTTCTCCACTGTTGTTATTGGGACCTCATAGACGGTGAGTGGCCACATTACCCGGGGGAGAAGTCCAAACTGTAGGCACCAAAGCTTGAGCCTCCCAGGCAGTAGGGTCTTGTTGAAAATGTGGAACACTACTCACGCTGAGCCTTGGTCCACTTATTTATTCAACGAACGTGACATTGGCAATATACAGTTTATACTGGGATATTTCAAAATAACGATGGTATGATTTACAATACTATTTAAAAATATATATATTATATATATATATAATGTTATTTTGTTTTTTCCCCGTGCTAAGTCACTGCTTATAAACTAACTATAAGTTAAGTATAACTATAAGAAACCTAAGATGTGTCAAATAAATGATATCCTGCTCAGTGCTCCAGTTATGCATTTGGTTTGCTAACTTTATAGCTAAGTTGCTAGATGTCAAGATCAAGCTTCTTGGTTACAGCAGAGACATTCAATCCCCTCCTGGATGAAAATCCCTGTTGCCTAGCTAGAGCCACGGACCCTCTTGCTTGGTAAACTACCCTGGTTCTCCAAGCCCCATAGTGAATATACACTACACAAGGTGGACTTCCTCTCTATGTGGACAAAAGTGCGTACTGCCCATAAAAAACCTGCCTCCGCCCACTTGCACATGCATGCAAGTCCATCAACGGAGTGAAGCTTGTAGCCACCTTAAGGCTTTGGAGTACAGACCACATCAGGTCAGAGCCTCCTTCAGCCCAAAAGACCAACACACGACACAGCCAAGCCTCAGCACACCCCAGCCATGCACTAAAAAACCTCAATACCAGGTGACAGCAACCACCACACACAGCACAGAGAGGAAGCTACTACACACAGACACACACACAACTAGCAGTCCCCATAACCACAGATCTAGGATCCGATTAACCCACCCATAATCCTAAACATTAGGAGGATGAAAATATAATCTGACCCAGTATCAGTGACCCGGACGTCGGGCCATTAACCGAAAGGTCGCTGGTTCAAATCCCAGAGCCGGCAAGGTGGAAAAATCTGCCGTTCTGCCCTTGAGCAGAACCCCCGCACCTCTGATTCAGAGGGGTTGGGTTAAATGTGGAAGACACATTTCGGGGGAATGCATTCAGTTGTGCAATTGACTAGGTATTCCCTTTCCTTTCCCAGTTGTTAGGGCTTAGCAGTTCCCAACAGGGCAGGATAGGGCTGAAGGCCTAATGTGAACCTCTCTTTCTCTGGAACATGGTGGGACAGGCTTCAGGAAGCAACTGTAGAAGGATTCACCTGCTGTAAACATGGGCTGTAGGCTATTCCTAGTAGACACTTTGGGAGAAGGGTGTAGAATCGGGGGGATAATGGACCAATAATGTATATAAATCTTTGGTGCTAGCACACACAGAATAGGATCAATGATATAGCTACATCGCTAATATTTATAAGCTCTAGCAGACTAACACACTGATCCCACTGTGTGCGTTACCCCTCTAGCCATTTATTGATCCTTAATACAGATGATCCCATTGAGTTTAAACATCTCTTTAACAAGAGTGATCGGTCAGGTCATAATCTAACTAGCCTGAAAACACAACCTACACTGCAACATGGATTACAACCTGTAATACACATTGCTGTGTTCTCCAATAGTTGGGACCGTGTGGTTGTAGGGAACTCACCAGGGTTGTGTATGCGGTCAAGCAGCTTGACCGAGCGGGCGCTGACCACTCCCCCGATGTGAACCAGGAAGCCGGGGGGAAAACAAGTCAACGTGAAGAAGGGGAACTCCTGAAAATACACAGGGTCAGAAAAAAGTCTGGTTAGGGGTCAAACATGTCTCTGTGAACTCTGGTTACCATGGAAACAGTAGCATTAAGGATTTTGCGCTCAACCCTATCCTCATGTTACAAAAAGATGCAGGGTTGTAAGGGCATAAGACAGAAGATAAAAACCCACACTGACTGAAAGTAGTATTAACATATGTCATTAATTTAGTAGCAGCAGCAGAGTAATCTGCTAAATGAGTTAGTGTTGGTTCATCTCTTCTACCTCAGATACACAACTAGACAGATGACAGGCACACAGAGTATACAACAGGCCTCAAGTCAAGGTCTGGAGGTCTGCAGTACTGTTGGTTGGCTTTTTGTCCCTGCTAGTTAGTTCAGTTAATTGATTATCACTGAGGTCTGAACCAGTCCCTGATTAGAAGGGGAAGGATGAAAACCAACATTACTGACCTCGAGGTCTGGATTTGAATAACCCTGATATACCGTTTATACAATAGCAGCATACCAGTAATACAATGCAGAGTTTAATTGAAAATGTCATTGTATGACAGAGTCAGCCTCCTGCTGTGGCGGTCAATAGTCAACCCAGGTGTGAAGTGTGATCCAGGACAGGTGTCATCCAGATGAGGGGGTAGTGAGTGGAACGGCATCTCCCCATGCAGAGTGAGGCTGTGTGTTTCAGCCATGCCAATGTTATGCATACAAACTGCTACAGCATACTGGTCTAGACCAGCAATTTCCCAACCTGAGTGATTGTGACATCGCCATGGTAACGGAGTGGCTCGTGCTGGTCACCATCAATCAGGGGACTAAGGCTGCATCTCAACTATCTACCTTCCCTCCTCTATCTGCACTGGTGACAAATGACAGAACTGGACAGGTAAAAGCATATTGCTAGTAGGTATCCTCCATGTTGCTTCTTTCTGTCCTGTGTTAACAGATCAGTACAGATGGAGAAGATGAAGTCACTGTAGAATTTTGAGAAACAGCCCAACTCAAGAGTAGAACCCATGAGCAGAACCCATGAGCAGAACCCAGACAGGTAAGACAGGTTTGGTAGAAGCATCCAGAACAGTGAGTGTGTGTGAAAGAGGGACATACCCTGGTGTTTACAAATATACCAGAGGATGAGGCTCCCTGAGAGGAAGGAGTGGTCAAGAACATGGAGAAAGAGAACATTCACTCTTACATAATCATACTTCACCCTCACACACACACTTCACAATTACCCTTTCACACAGCACAATGCCGTACGGTGTGTGCGGTGTGTGTGCGTACCCTCTGTTCCAATGCTGATTGGGCCTGCTGCCGGAGGAGGGTCTTCAGAGGCCCTGCCTCTTTCCCAACGCTGATCCCACTCCCCATCCCTGATAGGATTAGAGAACAACACTTCACCAATCACATCGCTTCATTACAGGCCGCAGACATTCCTCAAACCATAGGAAATAAGTAAGTACCCTTGCCAGGCCTTGGCTTGTGTGAGCTGGAACGCCTCGACAACCATGCAAATCCCATATTAATCGTATCCCTTAGACTTCTCGGCTAAGATCTACAAAAATATAAACGCAACATGCTAAGTGTTGGTCCCATGTTTTTTACGCTGAAATAAAAGACCCCATAAATGTTCCAGATGCACAAAAAGCTTATTTCTCTCAAATTCTGTGTACACATTTGTGTACATTCCTGTTAGTGAGCATTTCTCCTTTGCCAAGATAATCCATCCACCTGACAGGTATGGCATATCAAAAAGCTGATTTAACAGCATGATCATTACACAGGTGCACCTCACGCTAGGGACAATAAAAGGCCACTACAATGTGCAGTTTTGTCAAACAATGCCACAAGTTGAGGGAGTGTGCAATTGGCATGTTGACTGCAGGAATGTCCAACAGAGCTGTTGCCAGATAATTAAATGTTAATTTCTCTACCACAAGCCTCCAATGTTGTTTTAAAGAATTTGGCAATACGTCTAACCGGCCTCAAAACCACACCATCCCAGGACCTCCACATTCTGCTTCTTCATCTGCGGGATCATCTGAGACCAGCCACCCGGACAGCTGATGAAACTGTGGGTTTGCGCAAACAAAGAATTTCTGCACAAACCGTCAGAAACGGTCACAGGGAAGCTCATCTGTGTGCTCTTTGTTCTCACCAGGGTCTTGGCGTCATAACTGACTTCAGTATGCTCACCTTCTATGGCCACTGGCACGCTGGAGAAGTGTGCTCTTCACGGATTAATCCCGGTTTCAATTGTATCAGACAGCGTGTATGGCGTTGTGTGGCCGGAGCATTTTGCTGATGTCAATGTGAACAGAGTGCCCCATGGTGGCGGTGGAGTTATGGTATGGGCAGGCATAAGCTACGGACAATGAACACAATTGAATTTTATCGATGTCAATTTGAATGCACAGAGATACCGTGTTAAGATCTGGAGGCCCATTGTCGTGCCATTCATCCACCGTCATTACCTCGTTTCAGCATGATAATGCACACCCAATGTCACAAGGATCTGTACACAACTCCTGGAAGCTGAAAATGTCCCAGTTCTTCCATGGCCTGCATACTCACGAGACATGTCACCCATCCATTGAGCATGTTTGGGATGCTCACACCAGATACGGACAGGTTTTTTGATCCACATTTTTTTTTTTAAATTTAAAAAGTTATCTATATTCCCAGTCAAGTGAAAATCATAGATTAGGGCCTATTCATTTATTTAAATTGACTGATTTCCTTAGATGAACTGTAACTCAGTAAAATCTTTGAAATTGTTGCATTTATGGCCTCCCAGGTGGCGCAGTGGTTAAGGGCAGCTGTGCCACCAGAGACTCTGGGTTCGCGCCCAGGCTCTGTCGTAACCGGCTGCGACCGGGAGGTCCGTGGGGCGACGCACAAGTGGCATAGCGTCGTCTGGGTTAGGGAGGGTTTGGCCGGTATGGATATCCTTGTCTCATCGCGCACCAGCGACTCCTGTGGCGGGCCGGGCGCAGTGCACGCTAACCAAGGTTGCCAGGTGCACGGTGTTTCCTCCGACACATTGGTGCGGCTGGCTTCCGGGTTGGATGCGCGCTGTTTGGTTGGGTTGTGTATCGGAGGACGCATGACTTTCAACCTTCGTCTCTCCCGAGCCCGTACGGGAGTTGTAGTGATGAGACAAGATAGTAGCTACTAAAAACAATTGGATAACACGAAATTGGGGAGAAAAAAGGGGGTAAAAAAAATATATATATATCTACCTATGAGGATAGAGTCCAAGTAGCTTTATTATCCCCTCTGTACACTACTCTACCTGCCACTGGCCTGGCCTGGGAGGCTGCAGACTATGCCACCTTATAGACTCATAAAACAGGGGTGGGGATCTGGACATGCCGTAAACCACACATTGAGGTGGAAAAATGGACAGGGGAAGGTGGTCACTCCAAGGCAGTCAGTATGAGGCCCAGATACCAGCAGGGATGGACAGTTTACCCAAGGCTAAGTGGGGTATGGTCAAGTAGGGCTAAGCTGGTTTGGAAAACATTGCAAATATAGTGCTTTCAGAAAGTATTAAGACCCCTTGACCTTATTCTAAAATGGATTAAAACATTTTTTTTTACCCTCATCAATCTATCTATACACACTACCCCGTAATGACAAAGCAAAAACAGGTGTTGAGAAATGTTTGCAAATGTATAAAAAAATAATAATAAACTGATATTACATTTACATAAGTATTCAGATACCAGAATAAATGAGCTATTGATTCTGTCTCTTCACATCTCTTAAATCAACTGTTGTTTTTTGTACCAGTTCATAAACCATGTGTCATGGAATCGGTACATCGAAAATATCATCCCATTTATTTTGCAACCTGTATGGTGCAGCTGTCAACATGTGTCCTCAAATTAATCTGGTATATTTTTCTATTTATGCCAATTCCTTTCAGCCAATTTGTATCTTTAATATATGGCAGGCAAAAAAAATCCCTACGTTCTCCCTTTTCTCCTCCATTTTTGTGGTAATGCTGCAATCAGCTGGTTGTAAAATTGGATTTAGCTGATATTCCCATAGATTTTTGATAGCTGCATATGTGACATGAGTCCTCCGTTTCTATTCATAATATCATTAATAAACATAATACCTTTATTTATTTTTATCCATAAAGAATGTTTTTAAGAATTAAATCAGTATATTTTAGTTTAAACATAACATTTGTTCTATCTTCTCTGGAAGATAAAACAGAAATTGTAACCAGCACTGTTTAAGAAAGGGCTATACCTAAAACAAACATTTCATTTTCAATCAGTCATTAATGAGAAGTTGTAATCTATATTAGGGGGAAAAAAAGGCAATTTTTGAACAATGGATTAGCCTTTCTTAATAATCTACTGGAGAACCGATTTAGATTTAACTATAACTTATGTATGAGTGAAACTTTTAGTGAGAGGTTTAAACCTTTAATATTTAATTGTTTTAGCCCCCCAAACTCATTCATTACATAAATAATAAATAATTTTGTCTGACTTATCATTCCAAAAAAATTGAATTTAAATATTTTTTGCTCATATAATTTTAAAAACTAGTCATCTGGAGTAGTAAGTACAGTTGAAGTCGGAAGTTTACATACACTTAGGTTGGAGTCATTAAAACTAGTTTTTCAACCACTGCACAAATTTCTTGTTAACAAACTATAGTTTTGGCAAGTCGGTTAGGACACATGACAAGTAATTTTCCCAACAATCGTTTGGACATATTATTTCACTGTATCACAATTCCAGTGGGTCAGAAGTTTACATACACTAAGTTGACTGTGCCTTTAAACAGCTTGGAAAATTCCAGAAAAGGTTGTCATGGCTTTAGAAGCTTCTGACATAATTTGAGTCAATTGGAGGTGTACCTGTGGATGTATTTCAAGTCCTACCTTCAAACTCAGTGCCTCTTTGCTTGACATCATGTGAAAATCAAAAGAAAATCAGCCAAGACCTCATAAAAAAAATGCAGACCTCCACAAGTCTGGTTCATCCTTGGGAGCAATTTCCAAACGCCTGAAGGTACCACGTTCATCTGTACAAACAATAGTACGCAACTATAAACACCATGGGACCACGCAGCCGTCACACCGCTCAGGAAGGAGACGTGTTCTGTCTCCTAGAGATGGACATACTTTGATACGAAAAGTGCAAATCAATCCCAGAACAACAGCAAAGGACCTTGTGAAGATGCTGGAGGAAACAGGTACAAAATTATCTATATACACAGTACAGTCCTGTATCGACATGACCTGAAAGGCCGCTCAGCAAGGAAGAGGCCACTGCTCCAAAACCACCATAAAAAAAGAGAGTACGGTTTGGAACTGCACATGGGGACAAAGATCGTACTTTGAGAAATGTCCTCTGGTCTGATGAAACAAAAACAGAACTGTTTGGCCATAATGACCATCGTTATGTTTGAGAAAAAAGGGGGTGGCTTGCAAGCCGAAGAACACCATCCCAACCGTGAAGCACGGGGGTGGCCGCATCTTGTTGTGCAGGTGCTTTGCTGCAGGAGGGACAGGTGCACATCACAAAATAGATGACATCATGAGGATGGAAGATTTATGTGGATATATTGAAGCAACATCTCAAGACATCAGTCGGAAAGTTAAAGCTTGGTCGCAAATGGGTCTCCCAAATGGACAATGAACCTAAGCATACTTCCAAAGTTGTGGCAAAATGGCTTAAGGACAACAAAGTCAAGGTATTGGAATGGCCATCACAAAGCCCTGACCTCAAACCTATAAAAAATGTGTGTGCAGAACTGAAAAAGCATGTGCGAGCAAGGAGGCCTACAAACCTGACTCAGTTACACCAGCTCTGTCAGGAGGATGGGCCAAAATTCACCCAACCTATTGTGGGAAGCTTGTGGAAGGCTACCCGAAACGTTTGACCCCCAAGTTAAACAATTTAAAGGCAATGCTACCAAATACTAATTGAGGGTATGTAAACTTCTGACCCACTGGGAATGTGATTTAAGAAGTAAAAATAAATAATTCTTTCTACTATTATTCTGACATTTCACATTCTTAAAATAAAGTGGTGATCCTAACTGAACTAAAACAGGACATTTTTACTAGGATTAAATGTCAGGAATTGTGAAACACTGAGTTTAAATGTATTTGGCTAAGGTGTATGTAAGCTTCAGACTTCATGAATAGACAACTTTCTATTGAAATTGATTTTGGTAAGTGAATTTATATTTTTTGAGATGTGAATACCAAGTATAGCTACTTGACCATCCGCCCAGTTTATTGGTAAACTACAAGGTAGTGTAAACACTTTTTTTTAACGATCCAATACCTAATATTGCACACTTGTCATAATTAAGTTTTAGTCCAGAGAGGCTAGAAAAGTCATCAAGATCTTCAATGAGACTGTGCAGGGATCAGCATACATTGACACTTCTCTTTTAATCCCCAGAATATCTAACCGTCAATGTTCTTGTTGGATCAAATTTTAATAGCTAGCATTTCAATGGCCATAATAAATAGATATGGAGACAACGGACAGCCTTGTTTAACTCCTCTTAAAAGCTCAATACTTTCTGAGAAGTAACCAATATTTACTATTTTACATCTGGGGTTGCTGTACATAACTTTAACCCATTGTATAAGAGATTCACTAAAATGAAAGTAATCCAGGCACTTGTAAATTCTAGTCGTACTTTATCAAACGCCTTTCCAAAATCTTCTATGAAGACCAGGACTGGTATTCTTGATGTTTCATAATGTTCAATTGTTTCAAGTAATTGTCATATAGTATCTCCAATATATCATGTAAAAACAAACTGCCCGATTAGGATGAACAACACCTGGTAAAACCTTTTTTTATTTTATGTGCTATGCATTTCACCACAACACTGAAGTGTAAGAGGCCTCCAGATTATTTAAATGGACTGTAGTATCTTTATACTTACCACCAGGGTCCTGTTTTAGTAGTAATTAAATCAAACCTTCTTGTTGAGTACCTGACAGTCTCTAATTAAAACATGCTAATAATGGATATTGGGTTCATCAAAAAAAGGTATGATATACCTCTACTGGCATACCATCAAGCCCTGGTGTTTTTCCAGACTGAAAAGATTTTATTGCCTCAAAAAGTTCCTCTTCTGTAACTTGGCCTTCATACAGGTCTTTCTGTAAATTTGTTGATTTTACATTATTATTATTAGGAAATAAATCCTTACAGTTGACATCATTCAGTGGAAATGGAGGAGACTGAAAAGATAACATATGCTTAAAATATTTTCAAAATATCATTTGGTGAATCATGGATGACTCCATTTGTAACGAGTTTTTGCAAATTATTTTTGGTAGCTTCTGTTAAAATACAATAAAAAGTGTGCATTTTTCAACATTTTCCATCCAATTCGCTTTATTTTTGTAATACAATAGACTTGATCGTTCTTTAATAAGTACTTCCATGCCTTTTTGTTTTTCCTTTAACTTATTTTGTGCCTCCATAGTACAGTTTCCATTACCATCTACCTGCTCTGTTACTTCCTCTATTTCCTTTATTAATCTAATCTCTTTCAATTTAAATTGCTTTTGTTTTAATGAGTATTGTATTGAAGGGCCTCTAAAAGTACATTTGAAAGTGTCCCATACAATAAGGGGATCTGCTGTACCTATGTTGAGCAGAAAAAAGTTAATTATGAATTATTTTGCCTTAGAATATCCCCGTCTACGTGAAAATTCTGTAAGAGTTATAAGGAGGCCAATTAGATGGTGGTCCGATCGTAGTTGATCTCCTATTAATACTTTTTAAAACATTTGATGCCAGCAAGAATGAGACTAGGAAGCAATTAAGACAGCTAGCTTGATTAAGCCTCCTCCATGTATTTAACTCACAAGATCAGGGTTTTTCAGCCTCCATATACCCACTAGTTCTAATGTATCTATGATCTTCGTTATCTCCTTAAGTGATTGAGTGCGATAGTTTGTAGTGCGATTTTCTTTACAATCCATTAAGGTACGGGGCGGCAGGGTAGCCTAGTGGTTAGAGCGTTGGACTAGTAACCGGAATGTTGCAAGTTCAAATCCCCGAGCTGACTAGGTACAAATCGGTCGTTATGCCCCTGAACAGGCAGTTATCCCACTGTTCCTAGGCCATCATTGAAATAAGAATTTGTTCTTAACTGACTTGCCTAATTAAATAAAGGTACACTACCATTCCAAAGTTAAGGGTCACTTAGAAATGTTCTTGTTTTTTAAAATTAAAGGACATTTTTTTGTCCATCAAATTGATCAGAAATACAGTGTTTGTTGTTAATGTTGTAAATGAGTACTGTAGCTGGAAACGGCTGATATTTAATGGAATATCTAGATAGGCGTACAGATGCCCATTATCAGCAACCATCACTCCCTGTGTTCCAATGGCACATTGTGTTAGCTAATCCAAGTTTTAAATAGTACCCGAAAAACACCAGTCTCAACGTCAACAGTGAAGAGGCGACTCCGGGATGCTGGCCTTCTAAGCAGAGTTGCAAAGAAAAAGCCATCTCAGACTGGCCAATAAAAATAAAAGTTTAAGATGGGCAAAATAACAGACACTGGGCAGAGGAACAATGTCTACACTGTATTTCTGATCAATTTTATGTTATTTTAAATGGACAAAAAAAGTGCTTTTCCTTCCAAAAACATTTCTAATTGACCCCAAACTTTTGAACGGTAGTGTACTTAAAACCGTAATATAATCTCCCACCATAATAATAGATTCATTCGTAGCTTGTAAACTCAATATTTTTTGAAGAAGAAGTAGGAATCATCATTATTTGGCCCACATAGATTATTAGCCAGATCTGTTTTTGTTCCAATTTAAAATAAAACACTTTTTTTTTAAAAGAATACATCTTCCTTGATGATCTGTTTGCACAATCGGATCAACATTTGTATTAATTAGTATAATCACCCATTCTGAGTTTCTTTGCCCATGACAAAAAATATATTTCTCACTCCAAGTCCTTTTTCCACCCAACCTCATCCCTCTTTGCTACGTTTCATCTTGCCCTCAATGCTGACTAGTCTCTATGTCCCTGCCGCTGAAAAACATCCCCAAAGCATGATGCTGCCACCACCATGCTTCACCGTAGGGTTGGTGACAGGTTTCCTTCAGACGTGACACTTGGCATTCAGGCCAAAGTGTTCAATCTTAGTTTCATCAGATCAGAGAATCTTGTTTCTCATGGTCTGAGAGTCCTTTTGTGCCTTTTCGAAAACTCCAAGTGGGCTGTCAACTGCCTTTTACTGAGGAGTTGCTTCTGTCTGGCCACTCTACCATAAAGGCATGATTGGTGGAGTGCTGCAGAGATGGGAGAACCTTCCAGAAGGACAACCATCTCCACATAGAATCTTGATCACCTCCCTGACCAATGCCCTTCTCCCCCGATTGCTCAGTTTGGCCGGGCGGCCAGCTCTAGGAAGAGACTTGGTGGTTCCAAACTTCTTCCATTTAAGAATGTTGGAGGCCACTGTGCTCTTGGGGACCTTCAATGCTGCAGAAACGTGTTGGTACCCTTCCCCAGAGCTGTGCCTCGACACAATCCTGTCACGTAGTTATACGGACAATTCCTTCAACCGCACGGATTGGTTTTTGCTCTGACATGCACTGTCAACTGTGGGACATAATTTAGACAGGTGTGTGCCTTTCTAAATCATGTCTAATCAATTGAATTTACCACAGGTGGACTCCAATCAAGTTGTAGAAACATCAAGAATGATCAATGGAAACAGGATACACCGGAGCTCAATTTTAAGTCTCATAGCAAGGGTCTGAATACTTATGTAAATAAGTTATTTCTTTCTTTACAAACTTTTCAAAAAACCTGTTATTGCTTTGTCATTACGGGGTATTGTGTGTAGATTGATGATGCAAAACATTTATTTAATCAATTTTAGAATAAGGCAGTAACGTAATAAAATGTGAAAAAAAGGAAGGGGTCTGAATACTTTCCGAACGCATTGTATATGGCTGTTATAGAGGTTTCTAAGGAGTGGTTATAGAGGTTTCGAAGGGGTGGTTATAGAGGGAGTTTGTAAAAGGTGTTTTAGGCATTCACAAATTTTGCACTCTATGCCCTACCTGAGACTATAATAAACGTCTATTTAACTTTAAGAGTAACAGGTGTTATACAGGATGTTGTTTGGCTTTGTGACTCCTGCAAGCTGTTATAGTGTTATGAAAAGAGTGTTGTCAGGACTGTTTCATGACTTTCCTACCAAAGGCTGCCATCAGCTCTTCACTGAATGATACTCTATCTCAACACATACCCCTCTGATTGGACAGAGGGGAGAGGGGGCAGGGTGTTGGCTTGGGGGGCAGACACAAGGCTGAACAGGATTGGCCCAGAGGGAGGAAGGGGCTGGGAGTCGGAGGAGGAGAGGGCAGGGGAACTGGGACGGGAGACAAACCTCTCTTGGGAGGAGGTCACTGTGGGGCAGAGAAAAAGGTGAGGAAAGCGAGAGTGACAGGAGAGGAAGAGAAGAGAGCGACAGAGGCAGGTGGGGAGAGGAGAGAGGTGAGCCAAAAAACAAGACATCAAGAAAAGCAGAGAAGGGACAGCGGAGGAAAGTCACAAGATCTTAAACCTGACAGGAAAACATAAGGAAGGAAAATACAAAACCTTTAGGAAGAAGGGAGTAGAGAAGAGAGGTAGGAAGGGGGGTTCCTAGGGTGTATTTCCACCAGTAGGGGGAACCATGTCATGCCCTAGGGGGTGTGCGGGTTATTACGTGGTCAACACCAGAAATCTATGGTCCACAGCTGCTGTGTGTGTGTGTTTCTAACACAATGACTTGAAATATATCAATTAAACAAGGAAATGGGATGGAAAAATTAAACACAGTCAGGTTCAGAGTGGGGGGTGAGGAAAGGAGCAGACAGAGAGTGTGAGGAAGGGTGAGGAGGGTGGTGGGGTCTTACCCATCTTGGGTGTCAGACTGAGGTCTGTGTCTGAGGAGGAGGACTGGCGACTGCATGGCTTGGATGGAGAGAAGGGAGGAGGAGAGGAGGAGGAGGAAGGAAGTGTTCTGAGAGGGGTGGGAGGGACGGAGAGGGGGTGGGTTGGGTCCTCACTGAACACGGGCCTGCCAGGAGAACACACACACGCACATCAGTCACCTCACCGTGTGTGTGTATGTATGTGTGAGAGGGGTATGTGGAGTGCAAATGACTGGGCTGCAGAACTAAAAAGCCAAGCACATGAAGCGTAAACAGAAGCACATACAGATATATAGAACTGAGGAGGAAAGCATGGCAGAAACACACAACACAACATGGGCCAACCCAACACAACACTAAAGGGATGAGTAGTTTCTTGAATTGGAATTTAAATCCACTTCCAACATCAACTGAATTGAAAAGGAATTGAGGCCAACAGACTCCCGGGTGACTGCCCCTTGGAGACAAATATAGTTGATTGAACTGAACTGGACTAAGGCAGATGCTTGAGGCCCTAAAAAATCTGCATTGGACAAGATCTCAGAATCCAGACATTAAAATGGAATAATGAATAATATAATGAATATTTAAACATTTATTGAACTTAGGGTACTAGAAAATGCATTAATTTGCCCAAGTTAATCATAAGACATGAATGAAATGCATCAGTGATTCGTATTTCCCAGAAACTTTCTGAAACGGCACAGGAATGCACGTCTATGTGTATGTGTGCAGTGCACATGCATATCTACACTTTGTGTAGCCGTTGGCGATGAAGCTAATGATAACAATCTTCTGGTAGAGATGGAAAGACTTTCCCAAAAACCTTTTCAATTAAATGTTACCTACAAAAGTAGCCTATGCCTACCAGACAGAATGATATCATGATAATTTAAATCAATCCAGTGGCCATTTGTTTTGCAAACCCTGCAATCACATGAGCGCTACAGAAACACCACTCACCAAACAACGGTCTCTTTCTGGTTTGCACTTGCATTAAAGGGTAACTACACACAAAACTTTAAAATGTTTCATTTTTCCCAGACCTCAAAAGTGGTCTCCTGTTGTGGTGTAAACATTTTTGTGGACATAGAACATCCAATGTTGTGAGCAGAACGGAATTTGGGGAAAAAACTACATAGAATCAGGCAAAATTAGGAGAGGTGGAAGGGATGGATCTGCTTGGGCAGGGGCTCTATCATTGGCTGCGGGGGACACAAGAAGAGGAAGTGTTTGGGGCTGGTGATGTCACAATCTCATCCAATGGCAAGGAAGAATGGGCTCGGAGGTAGATTTTTTTTGGGGGGGGGGGAGTGGCAACTATCTCACCGATGGCTATCCATTAGTTTCTCTGTCTCATGCTCTATTGTTCTGGCTCTCCCCTTTCCCTCAGTTTACCTCGCTCTTCTATGTCTGTCTCCTTATTTCTCTTTTATAATCGCTCCCTTTCTATGTAAGAGTGAAGACCCATGTAGGAACACAGATTCTGGGACTCCGTCCCTCTCGCTATTTTTCTCTGTCCGTACCAGTAAAGACCAGAGTAGGGACAGAGACAGAGAAGTTCTGGGAGTGGGACAGTCTCTGAGAGCTGCAGGCTGAGTGGACAGGGCTGTTGTGGCTGGAGCGACATCCGTGGGCCAGAGGAGACCTGAATCAATCACCATGTAGAGACGGACAGTGGACCAATCCAAACGCATACAGCAAGAGAAGAGCCAATCCATGTGCAGCAGAGGCAGAGAAGAAGAGAAACACAACAACACACCACAACATTGCAGCAAAGAAAAATAGAGCACAAGAAAAGACAAGAAAAAATAAAAGAGGAGAGGTTGTCTTCCCCCTCCTTTTGCATTATAACACCCATAACACCACATGCTGCAGGTAAAGAAAATGCTTGCCCTGGCACCCACCCTACCTTCTTTTCTCTCTCCATTCATCCACCCCACCTTCCTCCGACCATACTAGCAGGAACAAGCTCATGCACAGCCCTCAGACACACACACAGTCAAATGAGAGAGAGAGCAGCACTAACATGCAAATGCAAAGAGAGTAGAGCCATTAGAAAACAGACAAAAATACAGACACAGGGGAAGGGGGCTGTGTCCATATCTCAAATATGGCATATACTATAGCTTCGTCACATGATATAACACACACACACCCCCCAAGTGTGACAGGACGTCTCATAAGGGGCGTTTGACGCTAGTTCCTACTTCACAGTAGGGCTGTTGGAAAAAATACATATACATTTTTTGGGGGACAGAAATGCCTTCTTGAACATGTGAACGTTCATGTGCCTTAATTACAAACTTGTATGGGATCCGTAAATATGACAAATGTAAACTCATTAAACTAGTCTAGCGAAGGAGAAAACACTGAGCTATATAGGGAGAAAGACAAGATCTTTCCTGGCTAGCCATTCCGGGATATGTTCCGGGATTCACCGGATGGCATTGAGGAGTTTACCACATCAGTCACCGGCTTCATTAATAAGTGCATCAACGACGTCGTCCCCACAGTAACCGTACGCATGTATGTATCCTAACCAGAAGCCATGGATTACAGGCAACATCCACACTGAGCTAAAGGCTAGAGCTCCAACTTTTAGGGAGTGGGAAACTAACCCAGATGCTTTTTATAAATCCCGGTACACCCTCCGACGAACCACCAAACAGGAAAAACATCAATACAGGACTAAGATCTAACCCTACTACACCAGCTCTGACACTCGTCGGATGTGGCAGGGCTGGCAAATTACCACGGATTACAAAGGAAAACTCACCCACTAGCTGCCCAGTGACACGAGCCTACCAGACGATCTAAATGCCTTCTATGCTTGTTTCGAGGTAAGCAACACTGAACCATGCTTGAGAGCACCAGCTGTTCCTTTAAACAAGTTAACACTCAAAAGGTGGATTACCAGGATGCATACTCAGAGCATGTGCTGACCAGATGGCAAGTGTCTTCACTGAAATGTTCAACTGGACACACTCCACATCACATACCGCCACTACAGATGACACACTCTCTATTGCACTCCACACTGCCCTTTCCCACTTGGCCAAAAGGAACACCTATGTGAAAATGCTGTTCATTGACTACAGCTCAGCGTTCAACACCATAGTGCCCTCGAAGCTCATCACTAAGCTAAGGTCACTGGGACTGAACACCTCCCTCTGCAACTGGATCCTGGGCTTCATGAGGGTAGGCAACAACACATCCGCCACACTGACCCTCAACACAGGGATCCTCAGGGGTATGTGCTTAGTTCCCTCCTGTATTCCCTGTTTACTCACAACTGCGTAGCTGCTCCCGACTCCAACACCATCATTAAGTTTGCCAACGACATGGCAGTGGTAAGACTGATCACCGACAACGATGAGACAGCCTATAGGGAGGTCAGAAGCCTGGCAGTGTGGTGCCAGGACAACAACCTCTCCTTCAACGTGAGTAAGACAAAGGAGCTGATTATGTACTACAGGAAAGGGCCACTCACTCCCCATGCACATTGATGGGGCTATAGTGGAGTGTGTCAAGAGTTTCAAGTACTTCGGTGTCCACGCTACTAAGGATCTATCATGGTCCAAACACACCGACACAGTCGTGAAGAGGGCACGACAATGCCTCTTCCCCCTCAGGATGCTGAGAAGATTTGGCATTGGTCCAGATCCTCAAAATTTATACAGCTGCACCATCAAGAGCATGTTGGCTAGCTGCATCACTGCTTGATATGGCAACTGCTTTGGCATCCGACCCTAAGGCGGTACAGAGTGTAGTGTGTTTGGCCCAGTACATCACTGGGGCCGAGCTTCCTGCCATCCAGAACCTCTATACCAGGCGGTGTCACATTTTTCTCTGAGACTTCTGCCACCCAAGCCACAGACTGTTCTCTCAGATACCGCACGGCAAGCGGTACCAATGCAGTCTGAAACCAACAAGACCCTGAACAGCTTCTAACCACAAGCCATAGGAATACTAAATGGCTAATCAAATGGCTACCCGGACTACATGCATTGACCCTTTTTTTGCACTGACTATGCACACACTGGACTCTACCCACACACATCCTTACACTGACTCCCCAACACACATACATAACATGCACACACATATGCACACTGTATTTCTATTTGTTATTCACTGTGTATTTATTTGTTATCTTTAACTCTGCATTTTTTTTGTATTTACCCTCAAGTAAGCAAGTGTATACTAAGCATGTGACAAATACAATCATATAATAAAGATCATGTCAATTTGACATAAGCCCTCAGAGAAATCTGGTCACAAATGTAGAGAAAGGCAGAAATACTGAGACACACACAGGGGTTAGTCCAAAGGCAGGGCACAAACACATACACTCTCTTGCTCTCTCTCTCTCACACACACACACACACCATGCTCATGCATTCGTTCAATACTCACTCTTTGATTTCCTTAGAGGGGGAGTTGCAGGCATTGGATGCCGGGGCGGTGTTGGTGTGTGTGATGGTGTTGGAAGCAGTCCCAGGGATGAGTTTGTCCAGAGTGCAGGCGGTGCCGATGGCTCGGACCACCAGACCCGACTCTCCCTCCAGATCAAAGCATTGCAGGTAGCCCACCACCGCATTACCACCCATCTCCAACACCTTCAGACCGATCTTCCTCTGCAGCTCACCTACACACACACGCCTCGTTAGAAGCCCTGGGAGTTCTAATGTAATATACTCTAATACTATAGAATACTTCTATAGTGTAATATATATACACAGTTGAAGTCGGAAGTTTGCATACACTTATGTTGGAGTCATTAAAACATGTTTTTCAATCACTCCACACATTTCTTGTTAAGTAACTATAGTTTTGGCAAGTCAATTAGGACATCTACTTTGCTCTGGATAAGAGCGTCTGCTAAATGACTTAAATGTAATGTAAATGTAAATGTGCATGACACAAGTCATTTTTCCAACTATTGTTTAGACAGATTTTTTCACTTATAATTCACTGTCTCACAATTCCAGTGGGTCAGACGATTACATACACTGAGTTGACTGCCTTTAAACAGGTTGGAAAATTCCAGAAAATGATGTCATTGCTTTAGAAGCTTCTGTTAGGCTAATTTACATCATTTGAGTCAAATCTGTGGATGTATTTAAAGGCCTACCTTCAAACTCAGTGCCTCTTTGCTTGACATCATGGGAAATCAGCCAAGAACTTGTGGTAGACCACCACAAGTCTGGTTCATCCTTGGGAGCAATTTCCAAACACCTGAAGGTACCACATTCATCTGTACAAACAATAGTACGCAACTATAAACACCATGGGTCCACGCAGTCGTCTCCTAAAGATGAACGCTCTTTGGTGTGAACAGTGCAAATCAATCCAAGAACAGCAGCAAAGGACCGTGTGAAGATGCTCGAGGAAACAGGTACAAAAGTATCTATATCCACAGTAAAACGAGTCCTGTATCGACATAACCTGAAAGGCCACTCAGCAAGGAAGAGGCCACTGCTCCAAAACCGCCATAAAAAAGCCAGACTACAGTTTGCAACTGCACATGGGGACAAAGATTGTACTTTTTGGAGAAATGTCCTCTGATGAAACAAAAACAGAACTGTTTGGCCATAATGACCATCGTTATGTTTGGAGGAGAAAGGGGACGCTTACAAGCCGAAGAACACCATCCCAACCGTTAAGCACGGGGGTGGCAGCGTAATGTTGTGGGGTGCTTTGCTGCAGGAGGGACAGGTGCAGTTCACAAAATAGATGGCATCACGAGGAAGAAAAATTATGTGGATATATTGAAGCAACATCTCAAGATATCAGTCGGGAAGTTAAAGCTTGGTCGCAAAAGCATCTTCCAAATGGACAATGACCCCAAGAATACTTCCAAAGTTGTGGCAAAATGGCTTAAGGACAACAAAGTCAAGGCATTGGAATGGCCATCACAAAGCCCTGATCTCAATCCTATAGAAAATGTGTGGGCAGAACTGAAAAAGCATGTGTGAGCAAGGAGGCCTACAAACCTGACTCAGTTACACCAGCTCTGTCAAGAAGAATGGGCCAAAATTCACCCAACTTATTGTGGGAAGCTTGTGGAAGGCTACCCAAAATGTTTGACTCAAGTTAAACAATTTAAAGGCAATGCTACCAAATACTAATTGAGTGTATGTAAACTTCTGACCCACTGGGAATGTGATGAAAGAAATAAAAGCTGAAATAAATCACTCTACTATTATTCTGACATTTCACATTCTTAAAATAAAGTGGTGATCCTAACTGACCTGGGAAATAATTTTTACTAGGGTAAAATGTCAGGTATTGTGAAAAACTGAGTTTAAATGTATTTGGTTAAGGTGTATGTAAACTTCCGACTTCAACATATGTACAGTATATCACAAAAGTGAGTACACAAGTGAGTACACAATTTTTGTAAATATTTGAGTATATATTTTCATGTGACAACACTGAAGAAATGACACTTTGCTACAATGTAAAGTAGTGGGTGTACCGCTTGTATAACAGTGTAAATTTGCTGTTCCCTCAAAATAACTCAACACACAGCCATTAATGTCTAAACCACTGGCAACAAAAGTGAGTACACCCCTAAGTGAAAATGTTCAAATTGTGTCTGAGCTGTTTTATCGTGGGTGACATATTCCTGATACAGCACGTCCTACTTGAGTATGCGGAGAGTGGTAATTTGACCCATGGTTTAGACGATGAGGATTTTGTTCCAAAATAAGCATAAGAGATCCCTAGATCTGGGTAGACAGGAAGTTAGAGTAGAGGTTGGGAAGGATCTCTCAATGGAGTTTTATGTAGATCAAAATGGACTCTCTAACTACATGGCAGTCTAGGACTCTGAGCCATTATGGCATATATCGGTGCAGGTTCCCATATTGATCGTGGACACAGGTCATAGCTCATTTGGAGAGAGAGGGCTATATGAATCCAATCACCCAGTATGGAAGAAGGTAGAGTATAGTGAAGGTGAGAGTTTTTGATTGTAATCAGGAGAGAGGGATGTATTGCATAAAGATACGCTTAACCCTTTAAACTGAAAATGAAGGAGGATCTAGGGTTGTGGTATGGATATGACCAGGTCTTGGTTGACACCCTAGTACGGTTCTGGGTAGAGGAGTTTAGGCCGGTATGGTAAAGCTGTTCACGAAAACAGGAATGCCAGATAATGACAGTTGTATTGATTTGCACTATTTAAATCCCCAGGTTCCTCCCTTTACAGTGACCGGAGAGGAGATTATTACCGCCCAAAGTGTCAATATTTTGTGTGGTCACCATCATTTTCCAGCACTGCCTTAACCCTCTTGGGCATGGAGTTCACCAGAGCTTCACAGGTTGCCACTGAAGTCCTCTTCCACTCCTCCATGACGACATTACGGAGCTGGTGGATGTTAGAGACCTTGCATTCCTCCACCTTCCGTTTGAGGATGCCCCACAGATGCTCAATAGGGTTTAGGTCTGGAGACATGCTTGGCCAGTCCATCACCTTTACCCTCAGCTTCTTTAGCAAGGCAGTGGTCGTCTTGGAGGTGTGTTTGGGGTCGTTATCATGTTGGAATACTGCCCTGCGGCCCAGTCTCCGAAGGGAGGGGATCATGCTCTGCTTCAGTATGTCACAGTACATGTTGGCATTCATGGTTCCCTCAATGAACTTTAGCACCCCAGTGCCGGCAGCACTCATGTAGCCCCAGACCATGACACTCCCACCACCATGCTTGACTGTAGGCAAGACACACTTGTCTTTGTACTCCTCACCTGGTTGCCGCCATACACACTTGACACCATCTGAACCAAATAAGTTTATCTTGGTCTCATCAGACCACGGGACATGGTTCCAGTAATCCATGTCCTATAGTCTGCTCGTCTTCAGCAAACTGTTTGCGGGCTTTCTTGTGCATCATCTTGAGAAGAGGCGTCCTTCTGGGACGACAGCCATGCAGACCAATTTGATGCAGTGTACGGCGTATGGTCTGAGCACTGACCGGCTGACCCCCCACCCCTTCAACCTCTGCAGCAATGCTGGCAGCACTCATACGTCTATTTTCCAAAGACAATGCTGAGCACGTGCACTCAACTTCTTTGGTCGACCATGGCGAAGGCCTGTTCTGAGTGGAACCTGTCCAGTTAAACCGCTGTATGGTCTTGGCCACCGTGCTGCAGCTCAGTTTCAGGGTCTTGGCAATCTTCTTATAGCCCAGGCCATCTTTTTGTAGAGCAACAATAATTTTTTTCAGATCCTCAGAGAGTTCTTTGCCATGTTGAACTTCCAGTGACCAGTCAGTATGAGGGAGTGTGAGAGCGATGACACCAAACACACCTGCTCCCCATTCACACCTGAGACCTTGTAACACTAACGAGTCACATGACACCGGGGAGGGAAAATGGCTAATTGGGCCCAATTTGGACATTTTCACTTAGGGGTGTACTCACTTTTGTTGCCAGCGGTTTAGACATTAATGGCTGTGTGTTGAGTTATTTTGTGGGGACAGAAAATGTACACTCTTATACAAGCTGTACACTCACTACTTTACATTGTAGCAAAGTGTCATTTCTTCAGTGTTGTCACATGAAAAGATATACTCAAATATTTACAAAAATGTGAGGGGTGTACTCACTTTCATGATATACTATATATACAGTGGGGCAAAAAAGTATTTAGTCAGCCACCAATTGTGCAAGTTCTCCCACTTAAAAAGATGAGGCCTGTAATTTTCATCATAGGTACACTTCAACTATGACACACAAAATGAAAAAAGAAATCCAGAAAATCACATTGTAGGATTTTTTATGAATTTATTTGCAAATTATGGTGGAAAATAAGTATTTGGTCACCTACAAACAAGCAAGATTTCTGGCTCTCACAGACCTGTAACTTCTTCTTTAAGAGGCTCCTCTGTCCTCCACTCGTTACCTGTATTAATGACACCTGTTTGAACTTGTTATCAGTATAAAAGACACCTGTCCACAACCTCAAAACAGTCACACTCCAAACTTTGGATGATCCAGAAGAAGATTGGGAGAATGTCATATGGTCAGATGAAACCAAAATATAACTTTTTGGTAAAAACTCAACTCGTCGTGTTTGGAGGATAAAGAATTATGAGTTGCATTCAAAGAACACCATACCTACTGTGAAACATGGGGGTGGAAACATCATGCTTTGGGGCTGTTTTTCTGCAAAGGGACTAGGACGACTGATCCGTGTAAAGGAAAGAATGAATGGGGCCATGTATCGTGAGATTGAGTGAAAACCTCCTTCCATCAGTAAGGGCATTGAAGATGAAACGTGGCTGGGTCTTTCAGCATGACAATGATCCCAAACACACTGCCCGGGCAACGAAGCATTTCAAGGTCCTGGAGTGGCCTAGCCAGTCTCCATATCTCAACCCCATAGAAAATCTTTGGAGGGAGTTGAAAGTCCATGTTGCCCAGCAACAGCCCAAAACATCACTGCTCTAGAGAAGATCTGCATGGATGAATGGGCCAAAATACCATCAACAGTGTGTGAAAACCTTGTGAAGACTTACAGAAAACATTTGATCTCTGTCATTGCCAACAAAGGGTATATAACAAAGTATTGAGATAAACTTTTGTTATTGACCAAATACTTACTTTCCACCATAATTTGCAAATAAATTCATAAAAAATCCTACAATGTGATTTTCTGGTTTTTTTTCTCATTTGGTCTGTCATAGTTGAAGTGTACCTATGATAAATTACAGGCCTCTCATCTTTTTAAGTGGGAGAACTTGCACAATTGGTGGCTGACTAAATACTTTTTTGCCCCACTGTATATATTATATACACACACACACACACACACAGTAGAGAAAGTTAGATAGCTGGGTTATGTACCAGACATGAGGGAGATGAGTCGCTGGCGGGCCTCGTTAGAAGCCCTGGGGGTTCTGATGCGGTCAATCCACTGGTACTCCGGGTCCTCGTTCACCACCAGCTCCTCAACAAAACCATGGACCAGCGCCGCGCGGTAACACCTCGGGATGGATGTTGCTAACACACGCATAAACACCTTATCATCATTCATTATCATCATCAGCCATTTCTTGTGACTAGATTTCTCTACTATAGTACATCCCCATAGGGAACCAGGACTCACTGCAGAAGAACTTGACCCCACAGGAGGACTGTCTGAAGCGGTTTAGGTCGTTGAAGAGGTCCACCTTTACCAGAACATTAATCTCCCCTCTGATACCTGTAGGAGAGGACAGAATGAACAGAAACATTACTACCAGACAAAAACACCACCGAACCATAGAAACTAGAGGTCGGACAATTAATCGGAATGGCCGATTAATTAGGGCCGATTTCAAGTTTTCATAACAATCGTAAATCGGTATTTTTGGGCACCGATTTCCGATTATTAAAAATAAAATAAAAACAACTTTTTTTATACCTTTTATTTAACTAGGCAAGTCAGTTAAGAACACATTCTTATTTTCAATGGCTGCATAGGAACTGTGGGTTAACTGCCTTGTTCAGGGGCAGAATGACAGATTTTCACCTTGTCAGCTCAGGGGTTCCAATCTTGCAAACGCACAGTTAACTAGTCCAACGCTTTAACCATTGCACTCCACGAGTAGCCTGCCTGTTACACGAATGCAGTAGAAGCCAAGGTAAATTGCTAGCTACCATTAAACTTATCTTATAAAAAACAATAAATCATAATCACTAGTTATAACTACTAATCCAGTTCAGCAGGCAATATTAACCAGGTGAAATTGTGTCATTTCTCTTGTGTTCATTGCACGCAGAGTCAGGGTATATGCAACAGTTTGGGCTGCCTGGCTCATTGCAAACTAATTTGCCAGAATTTTATGTAATTATGACATACATTGAAGGTTGTGCAACGTAACAACAATATTTAGACTTAGGGATGCCACCCGTTAGATAAAATACCGAACGGTTCCGTATTTCACTGAAATAATAAACGTCTTGTTTTTGAAATGATAGTTTCCTGATTCGATCATATTAATGACCAAAGGCTCGTATTTCTGTGTGTTATAATTAAGTCTGATTTGATAGAGCAGTCTGAGCAGCAGCAGGCCCATAATAATTCATTCAAACAGCACTTTCGTGCGTTTTGCCAGCAGCTCTTCACAAGCACAGCGCTGTTTATAACTTCAAGCCTATCAGCCTAATAGCTGGTGTAACCAATGTGAAATGGCTAGCAAGTTAGCTGGGTGTACGCTAATACTGTTTCAAACGTCACTCGCTTTTAGATTTGGAGTAGTTATTCCCCTTGCGCTGTGGAGCGATGGGTAACGATGCTTCGAGTTTGGCTGTTGTCGATGTGTTCCTGGTTCGAGCCCAGGTAGGGACGAGGAGGGGGACGGAAGCTATACTGTTACACTGGCAATACTATAGTGCCTATAAGAACATCCAATAGTCAAAGGTATATGAAATATAAATGGTATAGAGAGAAATCCTATAAATACTATATTAACTACAACCTAATACCTCTTACCTTGGAATATTGAAGTCTCATGTTAAAAGGAACCACCAACTTTCATATGTTCTCATGTTCTGAGCAAGGAACTTAATCGTTAGCTTTTTTTACATGGAACATATTACTTTCTTCTCCAACACACTTTGTTTTTGCATTACTTAAACCAAATTGAACATGTTTCATTTTTTATTTGAGGCTAAATTGATTTTATTGATGTTTTATATTAAATTAAAATAAGTGTTAATTCAGTATTGTTGTAATTGTCATTATTACAAATGTAATAAAATAAAAAATAAAAGTTTTTTTTTTTTTAATTTGAATCGGCCGATTAATCGATATCGGCTTTTCTGGCCCTCCAATAATCGGTATCGGTATTGAAAAATCGGAATCGGTCGACCTCTAATAGAAACCCCAACTCTTCACAAGCACACTCCTCTCCCCTCTCAAACCAGGAAGACAGGCGCTACATCATCATTACTAGATAGATACCGTTAAATAACAGCTTTTAGTAAGTTTTTACAGCAGAGGAACAACATGCATTTACAGGCTGTTACACAGAGAACACTGTGTATTTCTTGAGAGGCCTGGTTATGTATCTGAAAAGTACCACTGTGGCCATGCACTGTTGATGGGTAAGTATATAACTTGTGTCATAGATAGTGGAAGTATATAACTGACTGTGTATAGTGTGGTAGATGGGGAATTACACTGAAGAAAAATATAAAACACAACATGTAAAGTGTTTGTCTTAAGTTTCATGAGCTGAAATAAAAGATCCCAGAAATTTTCCAGATGCACAAAAAGCATATTTCTCTCAAATGTTGTGCAAATTTGTTTACACCCCTGTTAGTGAGCATTATCCTTTGCCAAGATAATCCATCCACCTGACAGGTGTGGCATATCAAGAATCTGATTAAACAGCATGATCATTACACAGGTGCACATTGTGGTGGGTACAATAAAAGGCCACTCTAAAATGTGCAGTTTTGTCACACAACACAATGCCACACGTCTCAAGTTGAGGGAGCACGCAATTGGAATGTTGACTGCAGGCATGTCCACCAGAGATGTTGCCAGAGAATGTTAATTTCTCCACCATAAGCCGCAGCAATGTTGTTTTTGAGAATTTGGTTGCATGTCCAACCAGCCTCACAACCGCAGACCACGTGTATGTCGTCACATAGACGAGCTGTTTGCTGATGTCAACGTTGTGAACAGAGTACCCCATTGTGGTGGTGGGGTTATGGTATAGGCAGGCATAAGCTACGGACAGTGAACACAAGTGCATTTTATCAATGGCTATTTGAATGTAGAGATACCATGATGAGATCCTGAGGCCCATTGTGAGGCCCATTTTCTTTAAGGTATCTGCGACCGACAAATGTATATCTGTATTTCCAGTCATGTGAAATCCATAGATTAGAGCCTAATTAATTCATTTAAATTGACTGATTTCCTTAAAGGATGTTTAACTCAGTAAAATCTTTGAAATTATTGCATGTTGCGTTGATATTTTTGTTCAGTATCTATAAGAAACGCACCGTGTATAGTGTCGTAGATGGGGAACCATCCAGAGATGACGGTAGCAGCCTCGCTGGACAGCAGAGGGTCGATGTCAATATAGACCTTCCCTATTGCATCGTTGGCACTGTAAGTGTCATGGTCCAACACTGTGATCTGTAACGGCTCATCCTGCAAGTCCTCATCATCCACCTAGAGGAGGGGGGACAAAGTTGGGGAAACAAGGATACAGGACTATCATGTTGACTCTACTGGGTTCGCCCCAGGATTTTTTAACAAGGTGGTGCTGCTGAGTATGGCCGGGGGATGCCCGGAGGGGCGCAAAGATTTTAGCATGTTTTAACACATGTAACTGACATTTCCTGCAATCTAGAGCAAAAATGGCAAATATAGTTGTTTTTTTACATTGTGGCGCAGCCAGTCCACAAAGTGGCGAAGCGCCCCTCTTACATTCTTTGTGGAGAACCCTGCTGCAGCTTCTTCACCCTGTAATCCTATGCCATTCACAAACACCTTCCTTCACAGAGAAATAAGTCAAGAAGTCATATTCACACATTTTACCTCAAATTTGAACCACTCTGAGTTCCACTGTGGATTAAGGGACTTGGGGTAGACATCCGTTTTGAAAGTTGTGTTGCCAAACTTGACCTGTAAGACACAACATCAATGAAGAACACCACAAGGCTAGTACTGCATCACTGTAACGAAGTATATGTGTTGAAGGGGTTGTAAGATTACGTTGACCTGATGTTTTTTTCAGGATAAACTTAGAATGGACCATGCTCACCTCTACAAAGGCATCAGTGAGGTCGCTGGCTCTGTCCATGACTGGTAAGTGACGCCCCGCCACAATCTTAGCTTTCAATTTACCCGGCATGATTCAGCTTTGTTATCACCTTCGGATCAAAGAATTACAGGTAAATAATTGCATTACTACAATAGCAATATTGTGTATTTTACCTGTATTCACCAGATCATGATAAAACCTGGCCAGCAGCATACCACCCTGCATCCCACTGCTGGCTTGCTTTTGAAGCGAAGCAGGGTTGGTCCTGGTCGGTCCCTGGATGGGAGACCAGATGCTGCTGGAAGTGGTGTTTGGAGGGCCAGTAGGAAGCACCCTTTCCTCTGGTCTAAAAAGATATCCCTAGGGCAGTGATTGGGCCATTGCCCTGTGTTAGGTGCCATCTTTCGGAAGGGACTTCAAACGGGTGTCCTGACTCTCTGTGGTCACTAAAGATCCCATGGCACTTATTGTAAGAGTAGGGGTGTTAACCCTGGTGTCCTGGCTAAATGCCCAATCTGGCCCTCATAGGGTTACCTAATCATCCCCAGCTTACAATTGTCTCATTCATCTCCCCTGTAACTATTCCCCAGGTCGTTGCTGTAAATGAGAATGTGTTCTCAGTCAATTTACCTGGTTAAAATAAAGATGAACTGATTCATGTGCTACCAGATATAAGGTCACACTGCAGTTGTGGCTACTGAGTAGTAGAAGGCTGATGCCAGTCCTGCTTGGTCCTGACATGGTCAGGCGACATATGTTGGTGACAGTTGACATACAGAGATTGACATGTACCAGCAAATCAACATATTCTGGCCATGTAGCTATAGCTAATACAGTGGTCGTTCTACCTTATTACTTGTTTCACTGACGTTACTGTAATATGTAAGATAAGTTAGCTAACTGATTTATAGAACTAGGTTACTTGGATGACAGACTTAGTTAGCCAACTACTGATTCTGTTAATCAGCCAGTTAACTAATTGAGAGCTTATTGCAACAGCCACGCAGTTAGCTTAGCGTTACTGCATAGCAGTTGACTGACATGCATGCATAACGTTACCCCCTGTATTTCTGTGCGACCGGGTCGCCACACAACATAAGGAAATCTATGTTACAAACAGTATAACAAACTGGCTGTTATTAGACGTCACTGAGTGTCCTTACCTGGACTATGTAAAACGAGAGAGCTGGGGAAACAGCAGCGTTTTTTCAGACGGACTTTGTTGGTAGCCCGCGCGCCAGACCTCCGCATCTCTACCAAACATGACGAGATCTTCTCTCAAAAGCCCGGTAGATGTGGCTAATATTTACTATAACTACGCTTTATGGCCATTGACTGCTTTAAAAAAAGCTAATTCAAATTCCCTGTACACACATTGCTGTTAGCATCCCCGGCCAGCTCAACGAATGGAAAATGCTAGCCAGCGCTGTCTTCTCTTCTGGTGGAAATGTGGTGACTAAATCTTGTTCACGAGATGTAAAACTGTAACACCGGCTTCATCTTCACGTTAGGCTTTCTCATACTTAGCCCAACTGACCGCATGATGTCGCTATTATTCCATTTACGTCGTTTGTAATCTTACTTTACGCTTTACTATTTAACTAGGCAAGTCAGTTAAAAACAAATCATTATTTTCAATAACGGCGGAACTGCCTTGTTCGGGGTCAGAACGACAGATTTGTACCTTGTCAGCTCGGGGATATGAACTTGCAACCTTTCGGTTACTAATCCAACGCTCTAACCACTAGGCTACCCCGCCGCCCAGGGTGTCACAAGTGGACCGGATCGTACGTAAAACATCCTCCACTCAGGCTGCACTTGTGTCCGTAACCTCGATTTAATGGTTTGTTGGTGAAAAAAACGGGGGACATATGCACACTGTCTTAATAAAACAACATTTTCAACCACCATGCTAGAGTGGCTAATGCTAACGTTACTTGCTTGATGTTGCCCACCATGTTCAACCAGGGGTAAACAACAAGCGCAAGAGGTGTGCAACATCCAGAAGTTGTCCGAAAATCCAAAAAACACGATTTTTTTTCCACATATGAGTTGAGTAAATCAACGCCTGTGCACCCTGAATGGAGGATGTTTCATGTACAAACCGGTCCATGGGGGCCATTAGTCAGAAAACAAAATAAAATGAATAATAGCGCCACCTTGCGGCCGGTTGGGCCTGTCCCATACACAATGAGGTGAAGTGTGTACAGTATTAATATAACAGTAGATGTAATATGCACTAAAATAGATACATATGCGTCAGATTTTGCCATATTACTTATGCCCTTCAAAATTATCCACAATGAGGGAGAGATGGAGTGTGTGTGTGGCTAGCTAGCCAATAGCCAGCCAACGTCTACTGAATAGAACTTTCGCATTCCGGTCGCATTCCGCTTCGCTCCACAGGTAGTATCATATTTTCATTTCATTTCATTACAGTCCCAACGGTGTGATTTGTTTGATCGTAGCTAGCTACATAGCTAGCTACATAGCCGTCTTTGTTTCAAAGATAATTGTGTAGTCTAGAGCGATTTTCTAGGTTAGCTAGCCAGCTATTGTCGTTCTCCTAACGCAACGTAACGTAACCAACACTGCTAGCTAGCCAGCTTGCCCCCGAAAAGCAGCATTGTAGAAACTTCACACTCAACGGAACGACTTGATTAGGGTAGTGTCAACAACGCAGCTAGCCTACCTCAGCAGTACTGTATCATTTTAATCATTTTAGTCAATTAGATTCTTGCTACGTAAGCTTAACTTTCTGAACATTCGAGACGTGTAGTCCACTTGTCATTCCAATCTCCTCTGCATTAGCGTAGCCTCTTCTCTAGCCTGTCAACTATGTGTCTGTCTATCCCTGTTCTCTCCTCTCTGCACAGACCATACAAACGCTCCACACCGCATGGCCGCGGCCACCCTAATCTGGTGGTCCCAGCGCGCACGACCCACGTGGAGTTCCAGGTCTCCGGTAGCCTCTGGAACTGCCGATCTGCGGCCAACAAGGCAGAGTTCATCTCAGCCTATGCCTCCCTCCAGTCCCTCGACTTCTTGGCTCTGACGGAAACATGGATCACCACAGACAACACTGCTACTCCTACTGCTCTCTCTTCGTCCGCCCACGTGCTCTCGCACACCCCGAGAGCTTCTGGTCAGCGGGGTGGTGGCACCGGGATCCTCATCTCTCCCAAGTGGTCATTCTCTCTTTCTCCCCTTACCCATCTGTCTATCGCCTCCTTTGAATTCCATGCTGTCACAGTTACCAGCCCTTTCAAGCTTAACATCCTTATCATTTATCGCCCTCCAGGTTCCTCGGAGAGTTCATCAATGAGCTTGATGCCTTGATAAGCTCCTTTCCTGAGGACGGCTCACCTCTCACAGTTCTGGGCGACTTTAACCTCCCCACGTCTACCTTTGACTCATTCCTCTCTGCCTCCTTCTTTCCATTCCTCTCCTCTTTTGACCTCACCCTCTCACCTTCCCCCTACTCACAAGGCAGGCAATACGCTCGACCTCATCTTTACTAGATGCTGTTCCTCCACTAACCTCATTGCAACTCCCCTCCAAGTCTCCGACCACTACCTTGTATCCTTTTCCCTCTCGCTCTCATCCAACACTTCCCACACTGCCCCTACTCGGATGGTATCGCGCCGTCCCAACCTTCGCTCTCTCTCCCCCGCTACTCTCTCCTCTTCCATCCTATCATCTCTTCCCTCTGCTCAAACCTTCTCCAACCTATCTCCTGATTCTGCCTCCTCAACCCTCCTCTCCTCCCTTTCTGCATCCTTTGACTCTCTATGTCCCCTATCCTCCAGGCCGGCTCGGTCCTCCCCTCCCGCTCCGTGGCTCGACGACTCATTGCGAGCTCACAGAACAGGGCTCCGGGCAGCCGAGCGGAAATGGAGGAAAACTCGCCTCCCTGCGGACCTGGCATCCTTTCACTCCCTCCTCTCTACATTTTCCTCCTCTGTCTCTGCTGCTAAAGCCACTTTCTACCACTCTAAATTCCAAGCATCTGCCTCTAACCCTAGGAAGCTCTTTGCCACCTTCTCCTCCCTCTTGAATCCTCCTCCCCCTCCCCCCCCCCTCTCTGCAGATGACTTCGTCAACCATTTTGAAAAGAAGGTCGACGACATCCGATCCTCGTTTGCTAAGTCAAACGACACCGCTGGTTCTGCTCACACTGCCCTACCCTGTGCTCTGACCTCTTTCTCCCCTCTCTCTCCAGATGACATCTCGCGTCTTGTGACGGCCGGCCGCCCAACAACCTGCCCGCTTGACCCTATCCCCTCCTCTCTTCTCCAGACCATCTCCGGTGACCTTCTCCCTTACCTCACCTCGCTCATCAACTCATCCCTGACCGCTGGCTACGTCCCTCCCGTCTTCAAGAGAGCGAGAGTTGCACCCCTTCTGAAAAAACCTACACTCGATCCCTCCGATGTCAACAACTACAGACCAGTATCTCTTCTTTCTTTTCTCTCCAAAACTCTTGAACGTGCCGTCCTTGGCCAGCTCTCCCGCTATCTCGCTCAGAATGACCTTCTTGATCCAAATCAGTCAGGTTTCAAGACTAGTCATTCAACTGAGACTGCTCTTCTCTGTATCACGGAGGCGCTCCGCACTGCTAAAGCTAACTCTCTCTCCTCTGCTCTCATCCTTCTAGACCTATCGGCTGCCTTCGATACTGTGAACCATCAGATCCTCCTCTCCACCCTCTCCGAGTTGGGCATCTCCGGCGCGGCCCACCCTTGGATTGCGTCCTACCTGACAGGTCGCTCCTACCAGGTGGCGTGGCGAGAATCCGTCTCCTCACCACGTGCTCTCACCACTGGTGTCCCCCAGGGCTCTGTTCTAGGCCCTCTCCTATTCTCGCTATACACCAAGTCACTTGGCTCTGTCATAACCTCACATGGTCTCTCCTATTATTGCTATGCAGACGACACACAAGTAATCTTCTCCTTTCCCCCTTCTGACGACCAGGTGGCGAATCGCATCTCTGCATGTCTGGCAGACATATCAGTGTGGATGACGGATCATCACCTCAAGCTGAACCTCGGCAAGACGGAGCTGCTCTTCCTCCCGGGGAAGGACTGCCCGTTCCATGATCTCGCCATCACGGTTGACAACTCCATTGTGTCCTCGTCCCAGAGCGCTAAGAACCTTGGCGTGATCCTGGACAACACCCTGTCGTTCTCAAATAACATCAAGGCGGTGGCCCGTTCCTGTAGGTTCATGCTCTACAACATCCGCAGAGTACGACCCTGCCTCACACAGGAAGCGGCGCAGGTCCTAATCCAGGCACTTGTCATCTCCCGTCTGGATTACTGCAACTCGCTGTTGGCTGAGCTCCCTGCCTGTGCCATTAAACCCCTACAACTCATCCAGAACGCCGCAGCCCGTCTGGTGTTCAACCTTCCCAAGTTCTCTCACGTCACCCCGCTCCTCCGCTCTCTCCACTGGCTTCCAGTTGAAGCTCGCATCCGCTACAAGACCGTGGTGCTTGCCTACGGAGCTGTGAGGGGAACGGCACCTCAGTACCTCCAGGCTCTGATCAGGCCCTACACCCAAACAAGGGCACTGCGTTCATCCACCTCTGGCCTGCTCGCCTCCCTACCACTGAGGAAGTACAGTTCCCGCTCAGCCCAGTCAAAACTGTTCGCTGCTCTGGCCCCCCAATGGTGGAACAAACTCCCTCACGACGCCAGGACAGCGGAGTCAATCACCACCTTCCGGAGACACCTGAAACCCCACCTCTTTAAGGAATACCTAGGATAGGATAAAGTAATCCTTCTCACCCCCCCTTAAAAGACCTAGATGCACTATTGTAAAGTGGCTGTTCCACTGGATGTCATAAGGTGAAAGCACCAATTTGTAAGTCGCTCTGGATAAGAGCGTCTGCTAAATGACTTAAATGTAATGTAATGTAATGTAAGTGTGGACGTGTTTAACTATACTTGTGGGGACCATAAGTCCCCACAAGAATAGTAAACGAATAGCAATTTAACCAACTGGGGAGGTCAAATGCTATTTCTAAGGGGTTTACGGTTAAGGTTAGAATTAGTGTTAGAATTAGGGTTAAGAGCTAGGGTTAGGTTTAGCTTCGGTTTTATGGTTTGGGTTAAGGTTAGGTTTAGTGGGTAGGGAAAATAGGATTTTGAATCGGACTGAATTGTGTGTCCCAAGTTATACAAGACTGTGTGTGTGTCCGTGCTGTTTGCTAGGTAGATTTGTCTGAATTAAATGATAAAGCCTTCTTCTTGACACCCGATTAGTTTGTCCCCGGGGGTGTGTGAGGGGATAGGCTGATATTTTAATCTCAGAGCACACAGATATCCATAGCATCCTTGGAACCTTTTTTCTCCTCTCTGCCAAAGACCCAATGGCCGCTATCAAGGTTACATGGCAGGCTCTCCTTCCTCTCCTAACCCCCACTCCTAGGAATGGATAGCAGTTAGGATACAGAGAATAGACTGCTGTATACAAAAATAGACCCTGGTCATTACACACTTAACATAATATATACATTGCACATTACCCCTGTCATACACATTGTACACATCTCATAGTCACATAATACATATTGCACATTTCCCTTGCATCACAGGCACTCTTACCACTGCCCCTGAAAAACGGAGGCATCGGAGTTCTCCCGGCCCAGCTGAGGGTGATGGCGTACTAACACAGCTCAGCTTTACATCTTGTTGTTTAGGTATTTAATAGACATAGGAATGAAGCGTACATGTAAGGAGCCCATAGTGTCTGCCTGAGGGGAGGCGCTTATACATGGAATGAAGTACAAATCATTTTCTGCGCTTGTCTGGTAATGGTCTTTTCAAAAATTGTCTGCAGGGATGGCTGTTGCTTCACAACCATGACCTTCATGGCAGTTTGTGTCAGGCATGCAATTTGAGATTTCAGTTGGACTGATAAATTGCCAAAATAAACTGTGATCCCATATCTCAGGATATTCTCTATAACCGCATGATAGAAAATGAGCATTCTTTTCTGGTCAACTCCAAAAACCTGAGACTATGTAGGAAAGAGGCTTTGTTGGACTCTGACACTCTCTACTTGGACCTTCTAGCTAAGCACATTGTCCATATGTACACCTAGGTACTTGTATGAACTAACCTATGCTATGTTAGCATTGTGGACAACCACAGGGGTGTGTGGTCACCGACAGATATGGGGTCAAACACCATCTCTTTTGTTTTCTTTACATGAAAGATGAAATTGTGCTCATCACACCACTTGACAAACCTTTGAATCTCTGACCTGTACACAGTAGTATCAGCCTCTTAATACAATAGACCAAGAATGGCGGTATCATCTGAAAACTATACAATGTAATTATCAGGATGACTGCTGGTTCATTCATTTGTGTACAGTGTGAATAAGATGGGCGACCTCACACAACCCTGTGCTAATGTCTCTAGACTCAGAGAGGGTTGCATTAACGCTAACCTGCTGAGTCTGGCTAGTCGGGAATGAGTGGTACTGCCGAATGGTGTAGGGGTTAACACCCCTCTGCTCCAACTGGCCCTCCTGTTGCAGACCCAACTGCCATTGCATGCCCTTCGTGGAGAACGCCTTTATTTGTGACTCTAAACAGTAAACACTGTGGATGCCATAAAAAGCATAAATCAATGGGGAGGCCACATTATGGTGGTGTCAGAGTAGTCATTAATTACGATTTCTGAGCACAGACACATGCAAGACAAGCTGTTAGTCTAAGCACTGGAGATTGGGCAGGGCTAGACTGGGGCTGAGGAGGGGGCTGGAGCTTGGGAGTTGGGGCTGGGCTGTAACTGGGTTAGTTTGGGCTGGGATACAGTGCTATGAGAGAAGGCTGGGTTAGGTTAGTGTACAGGGTTATGAGAACACTGAGGCTGGGTATAGCACAGGGCTGTGGTGAGTCTGTCACCTGTGAGTGATCTATGGTGAGGCAGCGGCTGGGTGGGAGACAGATGGAGGAACGGGCCGCAGCATTGTGTTGAGGACAGAGATAGCAGCAGAAAGGTTACTGAATAAATAGAACACAGTGGAACATCTGCTGTTGACTTAATATAACATACCCCAGGCTCTAACAGTAGACTATGGGAGAATCTCAATTGCACTCTCCTCGCCTCCTTCTCAAAACCCATTGGAGGAGAAAGTTAGAGGGAAGGGACCTCTGGCTTTCTCATCCAATGGGTTTTGAGATGGAGGCGAGTAGAGAAGAGAGAGTATGCAATTGAAATTCTCCCTATATTCACAAATAAAAGGTGCTGTCTGGAACCTCAAAATGTTCTTCAGCTGTCCTCATAGGATAACCCTTTGAAGAACCCTTTTGAGTTCCATGTAGTGGTTAGAGTTAGAGTGTTGGGCCAGTAACCGAAAGGTTGCTGAATCAAATCCCCTGGCTGACAAGGTACACATCTGTCATCCTCCCCCTGAACAAGACAGTTAACCCACTGTTCCCTGGTAGGCCATCATTGTAAATAGGAATTTGTTCTAAACTGACTTGTCTACTTAAATAAATAAAAATGTAGGACCCTTTCCACAGAGGGCTCTATGTGGAACCAAAAAAGGGTTCTCCTAGGCAAAAAAAACCTTTGGAACCTTTTTAAAAATATTTTTTTAGAGTGTACCTCTCTCTCACACACATACACTCACTCAAACAGCACAGCTCGATCACAACAGATCATTACAGTAACTTATACGAATACAGTGATAGAGCTGTGTCTTGTGTGCTGTTTGGGTTATAATCTTGTCAGGCTGTGGGAATCTGTAACATGAGTTAACAGTCTGAGATTTCCAGTTGATCCCGCATGATGGACTGATTGATTTACAGCAGTGTCACCGGGTCACAGGAGGGATGGCATGCTTCACACAGGCAGCCAATACCATTGTCTTGTGTGTGTGTACTATATATACCAGCCGATGCCTACATGCTTGCACAAAGCCTTCAGTCCAAAAGCTTTCAACAAAGAGAGCACCTAACAGTGCAAAACAGGTAAGGGAACAACAGTAGAGGATTTAGTGATTATTATCAATCAAACTGTCTTATTATTGATTTGGTAATGTATTGCACTGATTGGTAGCTAGTTAATGTTAATTTATCATACTCATACCATGAGGGGTTTATGGCTCAACTGTAGTTTTTCAGGGATGTCTCTCTTACTCTATGTCTCTGATACAAAACAGACTGCTCTCTCTCAAAGGTTCAACAATGGCTGATGAGTAAGTACTACTTTTTAGAATGTTGTTACATAGGCAGTGTTTTTTTTATCCTAAATAGCTAATTTGTCATATTGAAATAAATGCTTTGTTCAGAAGTGAGTGAAGTCCATGCATTCATATGTCTGTCTGTGTGTCTGGCTTTCTCTCTCTCCCTCATTAAACTCTAAATGGCCATTGCAGTGATGTAAGTTTGTCTTTTAACTCTTTTGAAGTAAATCAAAATGAAATGTTTTGATATGTGTACTGACTGTGTGTGTGTCCTCAGAATGCCCCCATGCCAATGGCTCCAAAGGTCGAACACACCAAGGTAGATCTAATGTAATAATTGTCCATCTGTTACAATGGAAATGTGTCTGGAACTCTGCTACCAACACAACACACAAAGCGCTCCCAACACATCTACAGGTGTTATCAATATCAGTGTTAACTCTCCTCTCTTGTTTTACCTCTCTTGTTTTATTTTCAGGGAAAGGTATGACAGGTGTGGGTAGGACTGAGTGGGGTACGCCAGTCAGAGAGACTTTGGCTAATTGTAGAGCTGGATGCCATGTTGCTGCCTCTGAACATTATATTAATCCAGTTTTAACAAGTATTTGCATTGTAATTTTTGCAGTTCAGTTAGCTAGCTTTGTGTAGTTAACTTAATAAAATAATATGTGAACTGCTAGGCCACTATTGCCCAGGAAGAAGCAAAATGGCTGCTGCTGAATTATGTAATGCTGTTTAAATGTGTCTTCATGTGCTTTTTGGTTGAAACCGACATCCCCAATCTCTCTATGTTTATGGCTCTGGGATAGACCTGTGTGGGGTATGGCTGTAGGAATGTGTGGGGTAGGGCCATTGCGCTCAAATATAATGCGTACCGGAACCTAAATATAAAGAGTACCGGCACCCAAAATGAATACTGGCACCTATTTCAGTCCACCTCGAGCACTGGGTAGGACTGTAGGAATGTGTGGGGTAGAGTTGTGTGGGGTAGGCTTTTGAGGGGTAGGGCTGTGTGGGGTAAAAATGCATGGGGTAGGGACTTGTGAGGTAGGCCCGTGTGGGGTAAGTCTGTGTGGGGTAGGGATTATTGGGGTAGGGATTTGTGGGGTAGAGTTATGTGGGTTAGGGTTATATATACAGTATTACAGTCTTAGGAAAAAAGGTGCTACTTCGAACCAGAAAGGGTTCTTTGGCTTTCCCTATAGGAGAACCCCTTTTGGATCCAGGTACAACCCTTTTGGTTCCAGGTAGAACCCCTTTGGGTTCCACGTAGAACCCTTTCCAGAGGGTTCTACATGGAACCCAAAAGAGTTCTATCTTGAACCAAAAAAAGTTATACCTGGAACCAAAAAGGCAGATCTATTTAAGGAGCAATACCACATATTCCAACTGTTTTGAAACAAGCAAACTTCCACACTGGCTTTACACAGATGTGGCCCAAATCTAGGACCTTGGAACAGAATGTCACACCCTCAATTATTAAACACTTATTTAAATATAATTTATTGTTTTTATTTTCAGCCCAAGTCCAAGATCTCATCCTCCCGCAAGGTGTCACTGAAGGTAACAAAAAGGTCACTGAAGGTAGCAAGCATGGACGCAAACACATGCACACAAAAGCACCATCTCCTCCACACCGTCAAGCTGCCCAAAACAGCTGATAGAGTAACAGACACACAGACTACCTCTCCAACCTCCGTTCGTCTACCCCCACCAGATCCTCCTATTGTCACGTGCATTAGAGGAGCTGGAGGCAGAGAAACAAGCCAGAGAGGAGGAGAAGGTTCGCTACCTGGGGGAGCAGCTCCCGCCCCTGCAGGTGTCTGGCCTGTCCTTGGAGGATCTGCAGGTGAGTGACAGACACTACAGCAAATCTGGGAGGAGCATGAAGAACTACAGAGGTACTTTACCATTAGAAATAAGGGCTACCTCCCAAGTGGCGCAGTGGACTAAGGCGCTGCATCGCAGTGCTTAAGGCGTCACTACAGACCCGGGTTTGATCATAGGCTGTGTCATAGCTGGCCGTGACTGGGAGACCCATGAGGTGGCGTACAATCGGCTCAGTGTCGTCCGGGGTAGGGGAGGGTTTGGCCGGACGGGACTTTCTTGTCCCATCATGCTCTAGCAACTCTTTGTGGCGGGCCGGATGCCTGCAAGCTGACTTTGGTCGCCAGCTGGTGCGGCTGGCTTCCGGGTTAAGCGAGCAGTGTGTCAAGAAGCAGTGCGGCTTGGCAGGGTCGTTTATCAGAGGTCGCATGGCTCTTGACATGCGCATCTCCCGAGTCCGTAGTGGAGTTGCAGCGATGGGACAAGACTGTACCTACCAATTGGATATCATGAAATTGGGGAGGAAAAAAAGGGTAAAAGTACAAAATAAAATAAAAGTACAAAATAAGGGCTAAATGTATACTGTGTGTATGTGTTGTAGAAACTGTGTAAGCAGCTCCATACCAGGGTTGACCAAGTGGATGAGGAGCGCTATGACTGTGAGGCCAAAGTCTACAAGAACGGCAAAGACGTATGAAACCACGTAACCACCTAGAGTACTACACACATTCACACTTATTTAAACAAACATCAAATCATCCATCATCTAATTGATCATCATTTTATTAGTTTCATGTCAGGGACCATGTACAACAAATAGCAGTCATCTGATCCCTCCCCCCACTGCAGATCCACGAGTTGAAGCTGAAGGTGATGGACATGGGGGGTAAGTTTAAGAAGCCAGCTCTGAGGAAGGTCAGAGTATCAGCAGAAGAGATGATGAGAGCACTGCTGGGCACCAAACACAAAGAACATATGGACCTCCGATCCAACCTCAAGTCTGTTAAGAAAGAGGACATCAAACAGGAGAAGGTGAGCAAACATGAAACGACAGACAGAATACAGACAGCAAAACCGGGATCTAACAATAAGCCTGATGAATTGATTCGGGCTAGCTAGGACTGGTTTGATGTGGTTATTTCTGGTCTGATGTGGTCTTGTTTGCCCCCGGCAGGAGGGCAACCTGGAAGTGGGAGACTGGAGGAAGAACGTGGAGGCCATGTCTGGCATGGAGGGCAGGAAGAAGATGTTCGATGCTGGCGGTGGCCAATAAGGTGGTTCCTCACCACATGGGGGTGGGGACACAGACTTCCATGACACTGAGGGGTAAAAAACAATGTTGGAGAGAGAAGAGAGGAGAGAGAGTGGAGATAGTGAGAGGGACTGGGAAAACCAGTGTCCATGACTGAACTAAAGGTGCGCAACTCAGGTCCTAAACCAGGGCTTTAAGACACCACACTTCTGAGTCTCTGTGTCAAAGGTATTACTGCTGTAGAGCTCATGTTGCCTGCTGCAGGTTATAGCGTAGCTACAAAAGTGTCTATCTATCAAATCACTACTGTATTTAGTCTAACCAATGTTCTCTCAAGTAGTATCTTTAAAAAAAAATCAAGTTAAGTTTAAGGAATGTGAATATAGAAAACTGCCCAATGTTATTTGTAAAAAGTCAGAAACTTGTAAATAGTAATTGTGTTGACTTAGCCTACACATACGGACTTGTCTGTAGTAACATAGCCAAATTAAATGACATAACCACAAAAACATATTAAAAATCACTGTAATTCAAAAACCAAAGGTTGTATGTATGAATGTTTGACAGCCAGTTGCACAACATGCTGTAGCACCACTATTATAGTATACTGAACATAGTAGAGTTACACGGTTACCCCTGTGGTGTCTCATGAGTCAACAAAACAATTAGATCCTTCATTTTCTATTTTATGAATTGACAATTTCAATATAAATTAGACAGTGATGAATGTACTCTGCATACCACCATGGAGGCAGCTGACAGCATATATCAGTGTGTGTGGAATGGGATGACCTTGTCTTCAGACATCCTGACAGTGTAAAGGCAGAGGCACAGTGTTAACCTCTGACCCAGGATATACTTAGCCTCTGTTCCTTCCAAGAATTCATTCCACTCTGACAAACGCCTCAGATACATCACAGGCGACCTCAGTATAAACATCACTGAATGACCTCGGCATGACAGGCGAAGGTTGAGAATCAGAAACACCTCAGGCATGCAAAAACAGAGGCCACCAGAGGTGGAACACAGGTGTGTGTGTGTGTGTGTGTGTTGGCTCACTCGTTCGATGTCTGTATATGTACAGATGAAAAAAATACTTGCTCACTCAGAATAGTTTTGCAATTTTGTGCCACCAAACTTCAAAGAAACTTAATATAACATCACGTTGGATAAAAAAAAAAATAGGATCACAAACTGTAAACTCTATTTATTGCTAAAACCAAAGTAGATGGCTTGGCAGATGAACAGCAGCTGACGTTTTGTCAAAACTGGTCATAAACCAGTACAACACAGTCACAGGTAAAAGGGTCCTTATAAATTACTCTTGGTGGAAGGAGTTGATGTTGCTGTGGTACAGGTGTAGCTCTTCCAAGGATGGTAAGTAAAGGTTGAGGCTGTCTCGTGAATTTGTTTGAACTAAGAGAGAGACCGCTCAGGTTCGTCAGAAGCAGGAATACATTGTGAATGAAACTATCCCTGTCTGTGATAAGTTAAGACTTCTTTACCTAAATGGTTTCCACTCAAAGACAGGTGTTTGAGATGAGAGGGCCAAGAAGGATTCTCCTTTAACTCAATTATGTTGGGGCTCAAGTCCAGTAACTCAAGACACTTAATCTGATGGGTGTGGTTGGTGATAGCATGGAGTTTCATAAACCTGTTTTTTCTCAGGATGAGGTCTTTGAGCCCTGGGAATATAGGGTTGTGTTCACACTCAAAATGCCAAAACCCTGCAGTCTGTAGGACCTGGTTAGAGAGGTCCAAAACCCTGCAGTCTGTAGGACCTGGTTAGAGGTCCAACACCTGCAGGTTTGGCAGGCCTGAAATCAGACCACAGAGCATGAAGTTCATAGGTCATAGTTCCGGAGATCCTCAGCTTTACCAGACTTCTATTAATATGCAGTACCAGTAAAAAATGTGGACACACCCGCTCATTTTACGAATAGTGAAGACATCAAAACTATGAAAAAACACATATGCAAATAATCTGCTCAGACCCCAACCAAGGATCATCAAAAGTCATGCTATAAATTCTCAGACAACCCAAAGATTCCTAGATGCCCTTCCAGACTCCCTCCGCCTGCCCAAGGACATCAGAGTACACAAATCAGTTAACCACCTAACTGAGGAACTCAATTTAACCTTGGGCAATACCCTAGATGTAGTCACCATCTGGATAGGTTAAAAGCTCTGATGTAAAGTCCCCTGTTTAGGGGCCCTGCGTGGTTCTGGTACTGATTCAGACTGATTTTTAGCCCTTTTTCTCCCCAAATTCGTGGTATTCAATTGGTAGTTAGTCTTGCCCCATCGCTGCTACTTCCGTACGGACTCAGGAGAGACGGTCGAGAGCCGTGCGTCCACCGACATACGGCCCCGCCAAGCCACACTGCTTCTTGATGCCAATGCCCGCTTAACCCGGAAGCCAGCCACACCAATGTGTCGGAGGAAACACCGTACACCTGGAGTCGATAGAGCACGATGGGACAAGGACATCCCGGCCGGCCAAACCCTCCCCTAACCCAGAAGACGCTGGGCCAATTTGTGCGCCACCTCATGGGTCTCATGAGGAGACTCCACGCTAGACTGAGTGCTACTTGTGCTGCTTTAAACATACTGAATGAATGAGGTAGTCATTAAAAAAAAAATCTAAAACTATTATTGCACAGTGTGAGTCCATGCGACTTACCATGTGAATTTTTACTCCTGAACTTATTTAGGCTTGCGATAACAAAGAGTTGAATACCTATTGATTCAAGACATTTCAGCTTTTCATTTTTAATTAATTGTGTTTATTTTTGTAATTTTGTAATTTTTGTGTTTTATATTATTATAAGTAATATCTTAATTATTGTTACAAATGTGTGATGCTCATTTTCCTGAGTCTCTACTCTTTTGTTTGAAAATAAATCGTTTTTACAGCATGGCAGACCGAGCTGCCAAGACTGGAATGTACAGCAAAACAGAAAGGGAGTGTAGACACGAGACAGAAGGTAGAAACAGCTGCCATGAGTCTGACTTCAGTAACAAAAAGGTCCGATACAATCACATTGTGAAATGGAACACAAAATGTAGCATTTTTTAAAGCGGCAGTGCCGTCAAAAACATGATTTCCAGTTTTTGTTTTTTTATTTTCACACGGCGGTCGAAATAACACTGACATTGTGAACATTTTGATATAACGCCCTTTTTGTGTAAGAGCTGTTTGAAAAACAATGCCTGGAAATTCAAGCCTGTTCAGGTGAGTGTTTTTTTGTCCCAGATCATGACATCTGATTATTCTGACCAATGACCAGCCATCGATAATTTGCATATGCATCCTCCTACTTTGAAGGGGTAAGTGGAGTAGGCTCTCGACTAGAGTTTAGACGATCCAATTCGGGAAATTAGGGCTGTGTATGTAAATATAGTAACATTTGTATCAACACATCCAAATGATGAGACAAAGCATTTCAATGGCAAAAGGAGGCTCATGGAAATAAATTATAAAAATATATTTGGAGTTATTTTCATGAAATAACAGTGATTTATTAGACATACAGTGATGATTTATAAATCTAATGTAAAAGACTACATGGGGGTTTTAACTGACAAGTTCAGGTAGTATTTCACCATTTCAAAAGTTTTCTAGTTGTGTCAACTGAACCCCCTGCTTTGCCGGAGCTGTAGAGAAGGCACGGAGTAACATTTAAAAAATTGTTAACTTGCACAAGGGGTTTGGTGCGGGATCCTCTTAAGTATAATCCATAGAAAATTACATAGACAGCGCTCCCGAAGGATACATGCAATAGGCACAATGTGACATTCAAGAGTCAGTAATATGTAGTAGAGCTCTACAGTAGCAGAGCTACAGAGCAGGCACTTATGAATACAGCAGGCTTCATAATGCACATTGCATTTTAAAGGAAATATCCCCATCCAGTACAGTAAACTTGCCTGAATCAGAAGTGATCCCCCTTTTCACGTCTTAATTATACGAATAAAACAATGTTTTAACCCCAAAAAATACAAATCACAGTGATACAGTAACATTGTTGCATTTTGTCATTGTCAATAAATAAGCTGGACCCTGATTACATACAAATGCTGTATGATCAATGACGTTTAAAATTGTGTGTGTGTAGGTGTGTATCGTCTCCGTCTTTGGTTCGGCAGCCCAGGATTGCCCAGACTAGTTCATCAGTACCAGTGACCAGAGCAGGTCATCACTGCTCCCAGTTTTCTTATTAGTCTCTTCACGCTACCAAAGACATCTGTCATTGTTTAGCCAAAGGAAAATATCCACACTGTGTGGAAAAGGTTTACATTTTTACTACAACAGTATCTCCTTAGAACAGGATCCTCAGTAGTGTGTTGTTAAAATAGAGTAAACCAGTAGTATAATGTTTAAATAGAGTACCCAGTAGTGTTTTGTCCACCTTTTCTCAAATCCAGTTGTTGAGGTCTGATTCGGGACTGGGGACTGATTCAGACGCAGGTTGTTATTTATTGTCATTAGTCTTTCCCAGGAGCAGCTTAGCAGTGGTCATAAAATCTGTTTTGCAACCCCAACCACACTGCTAACCCAAACCTTCAATTAAGACCAAAAATCGTGAATTTTTAAGATAGACAATTTTGACTTGGCAGCTGGCCCATCTTGCAGAAACAGCTCAGTTCTGCCTCCAGGGCAAGAATCATGACAATAAACATCAACCTGTGATTCAGACCTGGGACACTAGGTGAGTGACTCTCTGGTCAACCAGCAGTACTGCAGACCTACATGTTCAGATTTGAGTACCTCTGCTCTAGTTTTCAGTAGTGTCTTTTTCCAGAACGATCAGTACTATGTTGTGTTCCATCATCACCACACCCTCAAACATTTTGAGTGACAGGGGATATCACCCAATGGTGTCAGGAATCCCCTCTGTCCTGCCCTCTCGTTAACCGGTCGACAGCTGTAAATGGCTGCTACGAGGAATGGGGACGTTAAAGTGTGGCTGTTTCCTTGCACCCACGGATGAGTAGTCATGGGTACGGCTGCATCGCTAACGTTTTGGCTGTGTTGTTGTGGGTTACGTGCCACTGCGTTGGGTGCGTCTGTTCCACATGCCACGTTTAGAGTGGTAGTGATGTAGGAAGTTCCTCATGTAGATACGCTCCACCTCCAGACCCGACTGCAGAATCCTGACACAGAGCACGGGAGAGCAACATAATTCCTATTAATGATCAGATTGACAGAGCAGGCATGAGCAACAGAACACACAAACATGCACCAAACAACCATAGACAGACAAACACACACCTGTCCAGCAGTTCCCAGTCCTCTCCTCCCCAGCGGTCAGTAAAGTCATGTGTGTTCATGCCTCCTGCAGCATCCAAGTCAGACTTATAGATCCCCAGCAGACCAAACCCATTCACCTCCCAGTAACCTGGAACACACACAGAGAGACGTGTGAGATGTGTGTGTGTGTGTGTGAGTGCACGTGCTTGTGTGTGTGCACGTGCTTGTGTGTGTGTACCTCTGGGCTCCCTGGGCGTAGCCCCACAGTCCAGTCTCATGACGATAGGAGCGAAGGCCATGTGTCCCTCCACACAGTGTTTCCTGATTGAGTCGATGATGGAGGGGGGGAAGTGGATGTGGAGGTCACACAGAAACACTATACTGTGCTCATTCTGGGGAGGAAAAGAGAATATTTATGCCCATTTCATGAAACTCAGTTGATGTATGGAACACAAAACAGGACACACCCACTGTCTGTCACAGTGATGATGTCACTGATCATGTCTCACTCACAGTGATGAGGTCGATGCCGGCCTGTAGACCAGCGGAACGCTCAAAGTTCCCACTCAGCTTCAAGTATTGGTACCTGGTACACAGAGGCAAGTTATCAGGGGTGAAAGTAAGCCATTCGTTCAATCATTCGCTTATCACAATAATTTAAGCAACGATGCCAACACGATAGCATTTTACACCATCATTTATTATTGCCGCATCTCAGCCAAATTAAAAATTAGAAAATGGGTGGTATTTGCTCCAAAATGCAGTGTGGTTTCATATCTGTGACAAGAAAAATTAGAAATTTTATCAAGGCATAGATGAATGTCCAAGACCGAGACAGCAGTGGACAACACCTCAACATTAATGCTGGAATTATTTTAGAGTGGAGGAATGTGCACAAGTAGGCTTTCAGATGATTTGTTTACATACCATTTTTATAATTTATTGCTCAATGAAATGCCACACACTGCGTACCTGTGCAGGGTGGATGCCTTTAGTGCTGCCTCTATGTCCATGTCAGTGCTGTTGTAGTCGGTGATGATAAGGTTGAAGTTGGGGTCGCCAGTGGTCTGGTACAGACCCTCCATGTCAACTATCAGCTGCTGCACCCAGCGGGCCTGGTTCTTTACTGACACACACAGACACCCACAAGAATAAAGCAATATATCGCCCTACAACAGCAGGAGAGTAGCAGTAGGGTGTGTGTTTGTGCGTACCTGGTACGATGAAGTGGACAGTGGCAGTTGGGTTCCAGTGAAAACCAACAGGGTTGCAAAGCAACATCTCAGGGGCAGGGCGAAGCGGCGGGAGTCCCCGGGGGCGAGATAGTCTGTGGCGAATCAGAGTATAGATGTAGTGTGACAGGCGAAGGTGTTGGCCATTCACATCCCTCAGCTCCAGCTCCAGGAAGTACCTGCTGCCCTGAGCTCCATCCACTCTCCTCTCAACGTTCAGCACACGCACCAGGCTGAAACGCCTAAGGAGGGAGGGAGGGACAGGTTTAACACACTCACACATATACTGTACACACACACACACACACACACACACACACACACACACACACACACACTGACCCATGGTGTCTGTGGTTGAGTTTGTCCATGAAGGCCTTGACGACAGGCAGAGCGTCTCTAGGGCTGAGCAGCAGGTTACCAGACACGTTACAGCGGAGGTCTATCCAATCAGAGCGCATCGCTTGGAGGTCTAAAGGGGTCACCTGGAATGTCTGAGCCCAGTTCACCTCAGGGTCAAACACTGGTCGAGGGGTGGAGTCATAAGACAAGCCCTCCACCTCTTCAGAGTCTCCCTCAAGACCCCATAAAGACTCACTCACACCCACCTCCTCCCCCTCTCTCTCACCACCTCCCCCTTTGTCAACCCCTTCAACCAGACGGTCCATCCCTCTGACCACACCAGGGGGCAGATCCCCGTGGAGTGTGTTGTCATAGTCAGGTTGCGGTCGTGACTTTATCTGTGGTTGTGCTCGGAGGTTGATATCTGTCTCTAGGACCTGGACTCTCTTCCTAGTCACAGTTGCTTTGTGGTCCGACTTAATTAGCGGTGGTTTAACCTCAGGCCGTCGTGTGGTCGACAGTTTGGTAACCGCTGACCACAGCTCTAGTGTACGGTTAACAAGTCTCCGCCCTCGACCGACCCCGATGGACCAATTAGAGACAGTGGGAGGTGGGAGGTGCTTCAGGGGATTGGGTGTTGCGTTACCCCAACCCCTCGGACCAGGCTGTTGAACACGCCGGTGCCTCCCTTGCAGCTGGGGAAGCCGAACTTCTGGTCCGTCTCGCTCTACTGGCAGGTTCTGGTCTAGTTTTTGTTGTGCAGGTAAAATCTTTAACCCGGCTGAGTTCTGTTCTGCTGGTCTCTCTCTTGGTCTGGTTTGTTTTCGGGCTACTGGTTCCATATCTTCGTTGTCTGCTGGCGTCCCTCCTGGTTTCTGTTCCCCTGCTCTGGACTTCACAGGTCTGAGCTGTTCTGCTGGTCTGTCTGCTGGTCTTTCTGCTAGTCTCAGCTGTTCTGCTGGTGTAGTCTGTAGTGATGGATGTGACCCAGGACCAGGGGGGATCCCCAACCCATCCTGTTCTGTTGCTCTGGTCTGGACTACAGCTTGTTGCTCTACTACAGCTGCTGCATTTGTTTCTCTCCTCTTCCTCCTCTTCTTATACGTGAGAGTATCAGACATGTTTGTGTGTGTAGGTGCCCTGTCGGCCTGTGGCAGGGAGAAGAGTTTACGTCGTCGTCTCTGAGCGTAATCGTCATAGTCGTCTCCATAGTCAGGAGGGGCGGGGTCTTTCTTACTAGCCCCTCCCACATTTGGAGGAGCCTCGCCATCTAACCTCTCCTCTGGGACCGCCTTTCTCCTCCTCAAGATGCCATCAACTACCAAACACGCAGACAGAGAAGAGTGTTAAAATAAAACAAAGGCCGACCTGCGACAGTTCATATACACTGCTCAAAAAAATAAAGGGAACACTAAAATAACACATCCTAGATCTGAATGAATGAAATATTCTTATTAAATACTTTTTTCTTTACATAGTTGAATGTGCTGACAAAAAAAACAAACACAAAAATGATCAATGGAAATCAAATGTATCCCATGGACGTCTGGATTTAGAGTCACACTCAAAATTAAAGTGGAAAACCACACTACAGGCTGATCCAACTTTGAGGTAATGTCCTTAAAACAAGTCAAAATGAGGCTGAGTAGTGTGTGGCCTCCACGTGCCTGTATGACCTCCCTACAACGCCTGGGCATGCTCCTGATGAGGTGGCGGATCTCCTCCCAGACCTGGACTAAAGCATCCGCCAACTCCTGGACAGTCTGTTGGTGGATGGAGCGAGACATGATGTCCCAGATGTGCTCAATTGGATTCAGGTCTGGGGAACGGGCGGGCCAGTCTATAGCATCAATGCCTTCCTCTTGCAGGAACTGCTGACACACTCCAGCCACATGAGGTCTAGCATTGTCTTGCATTAGGAGGAACCCAGGGCCAACCGCACCAACATCACAAGGGGTCTGAGGATCTCATCTCGGTACCTAATGGCAGTCAGGCTACCTCTGGCGAGCACATGGAGAGCTATGCGGCCCCCCCAAAGAAATGCCACCCCACACCATGACTGACCCAGCGCCAAACCGGTCATGCCGGAGGATGTTGCAGGCAGCAGAACGTTCTCCACGGCTTCTCCAGACTCTGTCACGTCTGTCACGTGCTCAGTGTGAACCTGCTTTAATCTGTGAAGAGCACAGGGCGCCAGTGGCGAATTTGCCAATCTTGGTGTTCTCTGGCAAATGCCAAACGTCCTGCACGGTGTTGGGCTGTAAGCACAACCCCCACCTGTGGACGTCGGGCCCTCATACCACCCTCATGGAGTCTGTTTGTGACCGTTTGAGCAGACACATGCACATTTGTGGCCTGCTGGAGGTCATTTTGCAGGGCTCTGGCAGTGCTCCTCCTACCCCTCCTTGCACAAATGCGTAGGTAGCGGTCCTGCTGCTAGGTTGTTGCCCTCCTACGGCCTCCTCCACGTCTCCTGAGTTACTGGCCTGTCTCCTGGTAGTGCCTCCATGCTCTGGACACTACGCTGACAGAAACCGCAAACCTTCTTGCCACAGCTCGCATTGATGTGCCATCCTGGATGAGCTGCACTACCTGAGCCACTTGTGTGGGTTGTAGACTCCGTCTCATGCTACCACTAGAGTGAAAGCACCACCAGCATTCAAAAGTGACCAAAACATCAGCCAGGAAGCATAGGAACTGAGAAGTGGTCTGTGGTCAACACCTGCAGAACCACTTCTTTATTGGGGGTGTCTTGCTAATTGCCTATAATTTCCACCTGTTGTCTATTCCATTTGCACAACAGCATGTGAAATTTATTGCCAATCCGTGTTGCTTCTTAAGTGGACAGTTTGATTTCACAGAAGTGTGATTTACTTGGAGTTACATTGTGGTGTTTAAGTGTTCCCTTTATTTTTTTGAGCAGTGTACTTTTTAACCAAAGAAAAATGTGTCTCCTACCTCTACCTCTGGCCCGGCCCTCTCCCTCCTGCCCCTCTGGCTCATCCAGCCTCATGTACCTGGAAAACCCATACCTAGAGAGTGGTGATACGGGGGGGGGGATGTTATCATCTCTCTCTGATGACATTATCCATAACTTCAGTGATTGCACCCTGCCCTCTGCTGGTTGGTAATGGTAACGACCTCATACAGGTTAAGCCGCTTCTTAGACCAGAGTCATAGATAGAGAAGTAACAAATACAAACACTCTCCCTTTCCCGGCCTCTCTCCCTCCCCTCCTCACCTGTCCAGGTATAGGGGACTGTCGTGGTAGAAGCAGGTGTTGTCTGTCTCCATGTGTGTGAGCCGCGTGTAGTCGTTGGGATAGATGTAGGACATGTGGACCTGGAGACACACAAACATGGTAATAACACGCTCATTTCTGTTAGTTATAGGGATTCGAGGTGGAATATTTATGGTACTTACAAATTGCAAGCCTTGGTATCGCAGCAGAGGGAAACCTTTGATGATGTAGCTGGGTTTATAGGAGCAGTCAGGTAACACGCCTTGTAGGAACCTACTGTCTAAGGCAGGGACTACACACACAGAGTTATTTGTTCAATCTAGTGACTGTTGTGTGTGTGTGTGTGTGTGTGTGTGTGTGGTCTTACTCTGGTATAGGGTGTCGCGTGGGTCGACTCTCAGCATGTCGGCTGCAGGCTGGTTGCTCAGCTGGTTGTCGGGCTGGTTGCTAGGCGAGCGGGTGTGACTAGCAGCCGTTTGGGGTACATGAGTGATGTCACTCATCCTTAGAGCAGACTCATCTGTACACACACACAAACATCTGAAATACATGTCTGGAATAACAGTTAGGTAGTTAAAATTTGTTAGTAATATTGAATAGCTAGAGTGTGTGTGCACGTGTGTGTTACTCACTGCTGTAGAGGGATATGTACTTGGAGCTGATGACTGTAAACCTTAGACCCTCCTGGTTCCGCTGCCACTGTGTCAAAACAAATACACACACACACACACACACACACACACACACACACACACACACTTAATACTACTGCCCAGATGCGCGCGCACACACACACACACACACACACACAGAGGAAATTGTAGAGAAGAGGGGAAACTCACCGCCACCTCTATGTGGTCTGTTCCTCTGTCGTTCTGTTTATGGACTATCTCAAAGAAGTACCTCCTTTGAACTGACAGCCTGCAGAACACACAAAACAGTTACTGTATGCTAGTTTCTGATAGGCAGTTGTAGATGCCTGTCATGTCATGCCCCTTAACTGTGAATGCCTTTCTTCCTCCCCCTTTCCTGCCAATACCTGACTATCACCTCCCTCCCTCCATCACCTCCTTTAACCTCTCTCCCCCTGTCCCCTTCCTTTCTACTCTACCCCTCTCTAGCCTGTGGTCCATGCTTCATTATGGTAGTTGTGACAGCTTCTTTTGTCAGGATCAAACCCATGTCTCCCTGCACCATTCATCATTGTACACACACACACACACACCTCAAAAGGTGTGTTTGTGTACATTTCTGAATGTGTGTGTGTTCATCCTGGCTAAGTAACATAGCTCCAAGCCACCACAAGAAGAAAAACAACCTCTGCTAAAAATAACTCTCAGCCCTGTGTTTGGATATGTTTTCAGTTATTCACTTGAAACAAATAGATTCATACACAATTTTGCTTCCCGACAAACTTCCGGAAATCATAGCCTTCACTCATACACACCCACATAGTGTTTAGCTAACTCACCAAACCGGTCTGGATGTCTGACTGGCATACTTCCCAAACTCACCAGGAGCAGTCCACTCCATGCCAGTCTGCAAAACACCACACACAGTCAGAGAGCTGCCAGAACCCCAAATAAACACTATCATTACAGTCACTGTAGCCATCGTAGGTCCAAACTGACAAACACTCTCAGAGCCCACCTTGCCAATCCAGGCCAGTAGCTGCAGGTTGAGTGGAGAGTTATCCCGGCTCAGCCAGAACTCAGAGTTATCATCAGAGCTCACCGCAAACACAAACTCACCTGGAACAAACAGACACACAGAGATGGCAAATCTAGTCAGATAATTCTTTGAATTAGGTGTTCCTCTGGGTTCAGTCACCCTGTGGCATGTAAAGTTGTCAGAACTGATCGTATAATTGAATGGCTGTCTTACTGCACCAAACAGTTGTCAAAAGCCTTGGTGTTACTATCCACCCAACTTAGATGCTTTACTTCAGAGATCAACAACTACATTCAGCCTTGGGACAATTTTGTCTTGAGTGGATGGTCAGGGTCACGGAACATACAAATAACTCATTTGTAGACTGCGAATTGACTGCAAGAAGCCCAAACATACATAATATTTAACTAAAACAAGCATTTCAAACCTTGCTTACATTTGTATACGATCACATACAGTACCAGTTAAAAGTTGACACCTACTCATTCAAGGATTTGTCTTTATTTTGAAAACGTTGCACTTTGTAGAATAGTGAAGACATCAAAACTATGAAATAACACATATGGAATCATGTATTAACCAAAACAAGTATTAAATCAAAATATATTTTCCATTTTAGATTCTTCAAAGTAGCCACACTTTGCCTTGACGACAACTTTGCACACTCTTGGCCGTCTCTCAACCAGTTTCACCTGTAATGCTTTTCCAACAGTCTTGAAGGAGTTCCCACATATGCATATTGTCCTTTTGAAAATCAAATTATAGTGCAAACCAGATGGGATGGGCATATCGCAGCAGAATGCTTTGGTACCCATGCTGGTTAAGTGTGCCTTGAATTCTAAATAAATCAAACCGTGTCACCAGCAAAGCACCCCCACACCATCACACCTCCTGCTCCATGCTTCACGGGGGGGAACCACACATGCGGAGATCATCTGTACACCTACTCTGCGTCTCACAAAGACACAGCGTTTGCAACCAAAAATCTCAAATGTGGACTCATCAGACCAAAGGACAGATTTTCACCAGGCTAATGTCCATTGCTCATGTTTCTTGGCCCAAGCAAGTCTCTTCTTATTGGTGTCCTTTAGTAGTGTTTTTGCAGCAAATCGACCATGAAAGCCTGATTCACGCAATCTCCTCTTAACAGTTGATGTTGAGATGTGTCTGTTACTTGAACTCTGTGAATCATTTATTTGGGCTGCAATTTCTGAGGCGGGTAACACTACTGAACTTATCCTCTGCAACGGAGGTAACTCTGGGTCTTCCTTTGCTGTGGCGGTCTTCATGAAAGCCAGTTTCATCGTAGTACTTGATGGTTTTTGTGACAGCACAACTTTCAAAGTTCTTGATATTCTCCAGATTACTTTAAGACATGAAGGTCAGTCAATGATGGACTGTCCTTTCCCTTTGCTTATTTGAGCTGTTCTTGCCATAATATGTACTTGGTCTTTCACCAAATAGGGCTATCTTCTGTATACCACCCTACCTTGTCACAACACAACTGATTGGCTCAAACACATTGAGAAAAGAAATTACACAAATTAACTTTTAAAATCTAATTTTATTTGTCACATACGTGTTTAGCAGATGTTATTTTGGACGTAGTGAAATGCTTCTATTTCTAGCTCTAACAGTGCAGTAATGTCTAACAGTAATATCTAACAATACACACATCTAACGTAAAGGAATTAAGAATATAAATATTGGGTGAGCAATGTCAGAGCGGCATACACTTAGATACAGTAGAATAGAACAGTAAATACACGAGATGAGTAACGCAAAAAATGTAAACATTAAAGTAGCCAGTGAAAAGTAGCCAGGGATTCCAAGTCTATGTAAACTCAGCAAAAAAAGAAACGTCCTCTCACTGGCAACAAGGGGGGGGGGGGTCAAAATAAAAAGTAACAGTCAGTATCTGGTGTGGCCTCCAGCTGCATTAAGTACGTCAGTGCACCTCCTCCTCAAATCACCAGATTTGTCAGTTCTTGCTGGGAGATGTTACCCCCCTAGCCCTCACCCTCCGATCCAACAGATCCCAGACATGCTCAATGGGATTGAGATCTGGGCTCTTCGCTGGCCATGGCAGAACACTGACATTCCTGTCTTGCAGGAAATCACGCACAGAACGAGCAGTATGGCTGGTGTCATTGTCATGCTGGAGGGTCATGTCAGGATGAGCCTGCAGGAAGGGTACCACGAGGGAGGAGGATGTCTTCCCTATAACGCACAGCGTTGAGATTGCCTGCAATGACAACAAGCTCAGTACGACGATGCTTTGACATTCCTTCGACGATAAACGCGAATCCGACAATCACCCCTGGTGAGACAAAACTGCGACTCGTCAGTGAAGAGCACTTTTTGCCAGTCCCGTCTGGTCCAGCAACAGTGGGTTTGTGCCCTTAGGCAATGTTGTTGCCAGTGAAGTCTGGTGAGGACCTGCCTTACCACAGGCCTACAAGGCCTCAGTCCAGCATCTCTCAGCCTATTGCGGACAGTCTGAGCACTGATGGAGGGATTTGGCGTTCCTGGTGTAACTCGGGCAGTTGTTGTTGCCATCCTGTACCTGTCCCGCAGGTGTGATGTTCGGATGTACGGATCCTGTGCAGGTGTTGTTACATGTGGTCTGCCACTGCGAGGACGATCAGCTGTCTGTCCGGTCTCCCTGTAGCGCTGTCTTAGGCACCTCACAGTACTGACATTGCAATTTTTTTGCCCTGGCCACATCTGCAGTCCTCATGCCTCCTTGCAGCATGCCTAAGGCACGTTCACACAGATGAGCAGGGACCCTGTGTATCTTTCTTTTGGCGTTTTTCCAGAGTCAGTAGAAAGGCTTCTTTAGTGTCCTACGTTTTCAGAACTGTGACCTTAATTGCCTATTGTCTGTAAGCTGTTAGTGTCTTAATGACCCCCATATAAACTCAGCAAAAAAGAAAACGGCCCTTTTCAGGATCCTGTCTTTCAAAGAAAATTCATAAAAATCGAAATAACTTCACAGATCTTCATCGTAAGGGTTTAAACACTTTCCCATGCTTGGTCAATGAACCATAAACAATTAATGAACATGCACAGGTGCATGAAAGACAGGATCCTGAAAAGGGAAGTTTCTTTTTTTGCTGAGTTTATATGGGGCAGCAGCATCGAATGTGCTAGTGATGGCTATTTAACAGTCTGATGGCCTTGAAAAATAGCTTCTATCTCTAGGTCCCAGCTTTGATGCACCTGTACTGACCTCGCCTTCTCGATGATAGCGAGGTGAACAGGCAATGGCTCGGGTGGTGGTTGTCCTTGATTATCTTTTTGGCCTTCCTGTGACAACGGGTGCTGTAGGTGGACTGGAGGGCAGGTAGTTTGTCCCCGGGGATATGTTGGGCAGACCGCGCCATCCTCTGTGGTTGCGGGCGGTGCAGTTGCCGCACCAGGGTTTTAGGTGCCAAGCCAAATTTCTTCAGCCTCCTGATGTTGAAGAGGCGCTGCTGTACCTTCTTCACCACACTGTCTGTGTGGGTGGACCTTTTCAGTGATATGTACACAGAGGAACTTGAAGCTTTCCACCTTAACCACTGCGGTCCCGTCGATGTGGATAGGGGGCCCTCTGCTGTTTCCTGAAGTCCACAATCATCTCCTTTGTTTTTTGACATTGGGTGAGAGGTTATATTCCTGGCACCACACTTCCAGGTCCCACACCTGTTAATTGAATTGCATTCCAGGTGACTACCTCATGAAGCTGGTTGAGAGAATGCCAAGAGTGTGCAAAGCTGTCATCAAGGCAAAGGGTGGCCACATTGAAGAATTTGTTTGAAGAACACTTTTTTGGTTACTACATGATTCCATGTGTGTTATTTCATAGTTTTGATGTATTCATTATTCTACAACATGGAAAATAGTTTTTAAAATTTAAAAAAAAAATGGAATGAGTAGGTGTGACTGGTACTGTGTATCTGGGAAAACTTTGGAACAGATTGCCAAAATTTAAAAAAATACCGTCTGTATAGGGGTGGAGATAGCCAAAAATCCTGAGGCCGTAGTTCATCCACCTGGGAGAAACAGCCAACTTCTTTACTGTGGTTCTGGACTAGAGGAGAGAGCAAGAGAGGAATGGGTGTAGTCTTCAGTTGAGCTATGACATGTCATGTGTATATGTTGGCTCGGGAACTGTGTGACTCACGTGTGGGTAAAGAGGGTAATGCAGGTTCATGCGAAGCTGAGCTGTAGAGCTGCCACACCAGTCCTCAAAGGTATGGAGATTAGCCCGTCCCTTATACTGGGGGGGAACACATGACAGTTTGATCCCATAATAACACCCCCTCTCTCCATCACACACACACACCAACACCTGTTAGCAAGACAGTTTTATTTATTCTTTATTTAACTAGGCAAGTCAGTTAAGAACAAATTCCTATTTACAATGACGGCCTAGGAACAGTGGGTTAACTGCCTTGTTCAGGGGCAGAACGACAGATTTTTACCTTGTCAGCTCGGGGACTCGATCTAGCAATCTTGCGGTTACTGGCCCAACGCTCTAACCACTAGGCTACCTGCCACCCCAATTATCTGAGCTGTGTGAGAGAGTGTGTGTGTGAGAATTAAGCAGGTCAGATACAAAGCCTCTAAGGAGGAGCTGTCTTCTAACAGCAGAGAAGCTAATGATTGGTTATTAGCTTGGTGGCTACAGTCGCTTAGCTTGGTGACAACTAGTCCCAATGTGGCCATGATTTATTACACAGATGGAAACTAAACACCCCTAGTCTCTCACGAATGTAGGATAAAATTATATTTTAACTTACTCTACCAAAGTCTAACAGTTGCTAAAAACACGTGACAAAATGAAGGAACGACGGCATGTGAACGGCCAGCCGGGCAAATGGCTGGAGCTTTTGGTAGAAAAATAAGATAGATAAGGCTGAGAAGACAGCCGTGTTGACATGTGACATTTCTCTGACATAGCGCAATGCTCATCTATTTTTAATGTGAAGCTCTTTGAGTTGTCTGACAAACTGCACGATTGTGATTGGCTTGAAAAATCTGTAAGGAGTAGGTCAAACAATAGTTACTAGTTTTACATTTGGGTAACTGAGTGTACAAAACATTTGAAAAATATTGTTTTTAAAGTATACATTTTCTTTATTATCATTTCCCCAAACCCTACCACCCCTCCCCTAATTGGAGTAAACTAATGGACAACACCACTTAGGCTTCTACTTCCAGCTTACATACGTTTCACAGACACTATTTATTAGTGTCTTTTTAAGTCCCATCCTTCAGCTCCCCTCAACTCTTCCCATCTATCTCTGAAAACCATCCAGTTTTGATATCTAATTGCAATGTATGTTTTAACGGTGCTGTTTCACAAAAGTTCTGAACCTTTCCATTCTCATAGTTTCTACAGACTAAATAAAATAAAAATACATTTTTACTAAGAGTATTGTTATTGATAGATTGACTATGGCTTTAAGTCACCCGGCAATGCTATTTGATATATTAGCTCCAGGTTTTTTTTTAGCCATTCCTGAACCTGCGACCAGAAACAAGCTACATATAGGCAGTACCAAAACAAGTGATCTAATTAGTCGATCTTCGCAGCAAAATCTGCAGAGCTGGGATGGTTGTATCCCCATATGCATAACATTCTATTGGTTGCAAGAATTTTGCATAATAATTGAAATGGCAAAACTTGGTTTTGTGCATCAGTTCATAAACTATGTGCCATGGAAGCGGCACATCGAACATTTCTTCCCAACTACTTCAGCAACCTGTCAATTTTTTGCTCCTTAAATTAAATGGGTATACTTTTATTTATTTATCACAATTTGCTTTAACCAATGTCTTCAATGCAGGGCCGACAGACGAGATCCTTACATTCTCCCACTTGCCTCCATTTTTGCAGTATTGCTGCAATCAGTTAATTATAATTTTGGATAGATCAGACATTTCCATATACAGTGAACAAAAATCTAAACTCAACATGCAAAGTGTTGAGCTAAAATAAAAGATTCACAGACATGTTCCATACACACAAAAATATAATTTCTCTCAAATTGTGCACACATTTGTTTACATCCCTGTTAGTGAGCATTCCTCCTTTGCCAATCCATCCACAGGACAGATGTGGCATATCACAAAGCTGATTAAACAGCACCTCGTGTTGGGAACAATAAAAGGCCACTCTAAAATGTGCAGTTTTGTCACAACACAATGCCACAGATATCTCAAGATTGGATTGCTGACTGCAGGAACGTCCACCAGAGTTGTTGCCAGAGAACTGAATGGTAATTTCTCTACCATAAGCCGTCAATTTAGAGAACCGGCCTCACAACCGCTGACCACCTTTATGGCATTGTGTGGGCGAGCGGTTTGCTGATTTCAATGGTGTAAACAGAGTGCCCCGTGGTGGCGGTGGGATTATGGTATGGGCAAGCATAAGCTACGGACAACACACACAATTGAATTTTATCGACAAGAATTTGAATGCACAAAGATAAACCGTGCCATTCATCTGCCGCCATCGCCTCATGTTTCAGCATGATAATAAAACGGTCCCATGTCGCAAGGATCTGTACACATTTCCTGGAAGCTGAAAATGTCCCAGTTCTTCCAAGGCCTGCATACTCACCAGACATGTCACAGGTTGAGCATGTTGTGGAAATTCTGGATCGACGAGTACGACAGGGTGTTCCAGTTCCCGTCAATATCCAGCAACTTCACACAGCCATTGAAGAGGAGTGGGACAACATTCCACAGGCCACAATCAACAGCCTGATCAACTCTATGTGAAGGAGATGTGTCACACTGCATGATGGCAGACAGTAACAGCAGATACTGACTGGTTTTCTGATCCACACCCCTACCTTTTAAAAAAAAGGTATCTATGACCAACTCATGCATATCTGTATTCCTAGTCATGTGAAATCCATAGATTAGGGCCTAATTTATTTATTTCAATTGACTGATGATATGATACTGATTATATGAACTGTAACGCAGTAAAATATTTGAATATTGTTGGATGTTGCATTTATATTTTTGTTCAGTATATTTGTTAGCTGCATGTGTGACCCATTTATGATCTCATTAACATGTTTTGTTTTTGTGCACCTGGCTACCGTGTCAGCGTGCACTGCACCCGGCCCACCACAGGAGTCGCTAGTGTGCACCGGGACAGCAACATCCCTGCCAGCCAAACGCTCCCCTAACCCGGACTTCGTGACAAGAGCCTGGACTCAAACCAGGATCTCTAGCGGCACGGCTAGCACTGCGATGCAGTGGCTTAGACCACTGTGCCACTCGGGAGGCCAAGCCCTGTATTTCTAGCCCCTTGATATTATTGTTGGATCTGATTTTAATAGTGGCATTTTATTATGGCCAATGAAATGTTAGCTAGTGGACAACCCTGTTTTACTCCTCTTGACAATTTAAATACTTTCTGAGAAGTAGCCATTATTTACTATTTCACACCCGGGGTCGGTATAATAACTTTAACCCATAGTACAGTATAAGAGATTCTCCAAAATTAAAATAGTCCAGGCATTTATATATATATATATATATATATATATATATATGTGTCAGATATGACCTATCCTAACTGTTATAGGACAGTGACTATGTGTGTACAGTATGTGTGTCAGATATGAGTACAGTATAAGAGATTCTCCAAAATTAAAATAGTCCAGGCATTTATATATAAACTCAAGGACTTTTCAAAAATCAGCTATGAATAACAGATTTGGTTTACCACATTTTTCATGTTGTATTGTTTCCGGTACTTGTCTTAAAGAAAACGTGTCTGATTAGGATGTATAATATTGGACAATACCTTCAAGTCTATGCATTTTGCTAGAATTATTGCATCACAACGCTGAAGTGTAAGGGGCCTCCAGTTGTTTTTTTTAGGTGGACTCGATCTTTCTATTCACCACCTTGGTTCTGTTTCAGTAATAGTGAAATCAGACCTTCTTGCTGCCTATCTGATAGTCAACCATTTTTATAGGAGTGGTTGAAAAAGGTTTGATATACCTCAGCAGGTATGCCGTCCGGCCTTGGAGTTTGTCCGGACTTAAAGGATTTAACTGTATCAAGAAGTTCCTCTTCTGTAATGTGGCCTTCACCTCAGTCTTTCTGTACAGCTCTTCATTTTACACGATAAATAGAAGAAAAATAATTCTTACAATTAACGTCAGTTAGTGGAGACTGAAGACACAAACGAAAACATATGAGTCAAGAACTTTGCTTCCTCTTTCAAAATAGTGTCTGGCAGTCTCTATGGGGGTGCCACAGGGTTCAATTCTCAGGACGACTCCTCTGTATATATCAATGATGTTGCTCTTGCTGTGGGCGATTCCCTGATCCACCTCTACGCAGAGGACACCATTCTGTATACTTCTGGCCCATCCTTGGACACTGTTAACAAACCTCCAAACGAGCTTCAACGCCATACAACACTCCTTCCGTGGCCTCCAACTGCTCTTAAAACGCTAGTAAAACAAAATGCATGCTTTTCAACCGATCGCTGCCTGCACCCGCACGCCCGACCATCATCACCACCCTGGATGGTTCCGACCTAGAATGTGTGGACATCTATGAGTAGGTGTCTGGCTAGAATGTAAACTCTCCTTCCAGAGTCATATCAAACATCTCCAATCTAAAATCAAATCTAAAGCCTTCTATTCCGCAACAAAGCCTCCTTCACTCACGCCGCCAAACTTACCCTAGTAAAACTGACTATCCTACAGATCCTCGACTTCGGCGATGTCATCTACAAAATAGCTTCCAACACTCTACTCAGCAAACTGGATGCAGTTTATCACAGTGCCATCCGTTTTGTTACTAAAGTAACTTATACCACCCACCACTGCGACCTGTATGCTCTAGTCGGCTGGCCCTCGCTACATATTCGTCGCCAGACCCACTGGCTCCAGGTCATCTACAAGTCCATGCTAGGTAAAGCTCCGCCTTATCTCAGTTCACTGGTCACAATGGCAACACCCACCCGTAGCACGTGCATCTCACTGATCATCCCTAAAGCCAACACCTAATTTGGCCGCCTTTCCTTCCAGTTCTTTGCTGCCTGTGACTGGAACGAATTGCAAAAAAAAAAAAATTGCTGAAGTTGGAGACTTATCTCCCTCACCAACTTCAAACATCTGCTATCTGAGCAGCGAACTGATCGCTGCAGCTGTACATAGTCTATTAGTCTATAGTCTAAATAGCTCACCCAATTTTACCTACCTCATCCCCATACTGTTTTTATTTATTTACTTTTCTGCTCTTTTGCACACCAATAGCTCTACTTGTACATGACCATCTGATCATTTATCACTCCAGTGTTAATCTGCAAAATTGTAATTATTTGCCTACCTCCTCATGCCTTTTGCACACAATGTATATAGAATCCCCTTTTTTCTACTGTGTTATTGACTTGTTAATTGTTTACTCCATGTGTAACTCGTGTGTTGTTGTCTGTTCACACTGCTATGCTTTATCTTGGCCAGGTCGCAGTTGCAAATGAGAACTTGTTCTCAACTAGCCTACCTGGTTAAATAAAGGTGAAATAAATAAATAAATCATTTGTAACAAGTTACTGTTAATTATTTTGGGGAGCATTTCTACATTTGAAGATAAAAAAAAAAAAAACATATTCCAGCCAGTTTGCTTTATTTTTATAATATATTACACTTGATCTTTCTGGAATAAGTTCCTCCATTTATTTTTATGGCAACTTTTTCTGTGCCTCTATGGTACCATTTTTATTGAATTCCATCGATTGTTAGTTCCTCCATTTCATGACAAACTCACCAGTTGAATCCAGGTGAAAGCTATGATCCCTTGATGTTAAATCCACTTCAAATCAGTGTAGATGAAGGGGAGGAGACCGGTTAAAAAAGGATTTTTAATCCTTGAGACATGGATTGTATAGCATTGAGGGTAAATTTGCCTTTTAACGAGGTATGGTAGTAGCTGCCAGGTGCACTGGTTTAAGTGTGTCATGAACTGCAACGCTGCCGGGTTGTCACGCTCAACCGTTTTCAGTGTGTATATCAAGTATGATCCACCACCCAAAGGACACCCAGCCAACTTAACTGTGAGAAGCATTGGAGTGAACATTGGCCAGGATCCCTGAGGAATGCATGACACCTTGTAGTCCATGCCCAGACTAATTAAGGCTGTTATGATAGCAAAAGGGGGTTCAAATCAATATTAGGAAGGTGTTGCTAATGTTTTCTAGACTCCGTGTATGGCTGAGGAATATGTAATGCGCCCTTTTTATATACATCTCAAAATAATAGGTCTAATGGGTGAAAAGTAAATTAAGAATTTCCAATGGCTAGATAATAAAATACTGTAAAACTTGAGTAAGATTAAAAAACAATGCCTTCCAATAAGATGAAAGTAAAACGGGAGGTTGAAGCCTCCTTGTGAAAGAGTTACTTTTATTTTGTGTCATTACAACCTCATTTTGGAGCCACACTTGAGACTGGTGGACAAATGGACTAATTATTTTGAAATATAACTACCAATAATTTAATGAAAGTAGCCTATAGCAGGTGCTCCCGAACGTTTTCACTCAGGGCCCCCCTTCCAGCATTGGGGAACATCCCACGCACCCCCCATCGCACAAGCACTGTTCACACCGCTCATTGGTGGAGAGAATTTTGCAAGAATATTTTGCAGTTACAGCAAATTTTCTTGCAATTCTATACATTTTGCCATGTCAAATTTTATTTTATTTAACTAGACAAGTTAGTAAAGAACAAATTCTTATTTACAATGACAGCCTACCAAAAGGACACAAAAAATAAAAATAAAAAAATAGAACACACCACAACATAGAGACCTAAGAACACAACATAGCATGGCAGCAACACAACATGATAGCAGCACAAAACATGGTACAAACATTATTGGGCACAGACAACAGCACAAAGAGCAATAAGGTAGAGACAACACATCACGTGAAGCAGCCACAACTGTCAGTAAGCGTGTCCATGATTGAGTCCCAATGAAGAGACTGAGATAAAAATAAATAAAAAAGTCCAGTTGGAATGTTTTTTTGCAGCTTGTTCCAGTCGCTAGGTGCAGCGAACTGAAAAGAGGAGCGACCCAGGGATGTGCGCTTCTCGGACCTTTAACAGAATGTGACTTGCAGAACGGGTGTTGTATGTGGAGGATGAGGGCTGCAGTAGTCATCTCAGATAGTGGGGAATGACGCCTTAGAGGGTTTTATAAATAAGCATCAACCAGTGGGTCTTGCGACAGGTATACAGAGATGACCCGTTTACAGAGGAGTATAGAGTGCAGTGATGTGTCCTATAAGGAGCATTTGTGGCAAATGTCATGGCCGAATGGTAAAGAAACAGCTAGCCATTCGAGAACACCCGTACTTGCTATAAATTATGTCTCCGTAATCTAGCATGGCAGGATGGTCATCTGAATCAGGGTTATTCTGGCAGCCGGGGTGAAAGGGGAGTGATTACCGTAGAGGAAACCAAGTCTAGATTTAACTTTAGCATGCAGCTTTGATGTGCTGAGAGAAGGGCAGTGTACCGTCTAGCCATAATCCCAAGTACTTGTACGAGGGGACTACCTGAAGCTAAAGACTCAGAGGAAGTAATCACCCGGTGGGGAGAGGGGCATTCTTCTTACCAAACCACATGACCTTTGGTTTTGGAGGTGTTAAGAACCAGGTTAAGGGCAGAGAAAGCTTGTTGGATACTAAGAAAGATTTGTGTAGAGCGTTTAACACAAACCCAGAGAGGGGCCAGCTTAGTATAAGACAATCATCTGCATGTAAAATGGATGAACGAGCTTCCTACTGCTGAGCTATGTTGTTGGTGTAAATTGAGAAGCACGTGGGGCCTAGGATGGAGCCTTGGGTTACTCCCTTGGTGACAGGCATTGGTTGAGACCGCAGATGTTCTGATTTATACACTGCACTCATTGAGGGAGCTAGTTTGAAAACCAGGCCAAAGACTACTCAGAGACACCAATACTCTCACAAAAACAGTCAAAAGTATCAAAAGCTTTGGCCAAGTCAATAAAAATAACAGCACAACATTGCTTAGAATCAAGGGCAATAGTGACATTGAGGACCTAAGGTTGCAGTGGCACATCCATAGCCTGAGCAGAAACCAGATTGCATACCTGAGAGAATATTATAGAACCCAAGAAAGCCAGTCAGTTGATTATTGACACGTTTTTCCTACACTTTCGATAAAGAGGGCGAAATAGAAATTGTCCTATAACAGTTAGGATCCATTTGATCTCCCCTTTAAATAAAGGACACACAGTGGCTGAGTTCCAAACAATGGGAACCTCCCCAGAGAGGAGAGACAGGGGCAGCAACCTATCACCAAGCCTTAAAGAGAAAAAAGGTCAAGTTTAAGGAGCTCCTTCAGCACCTCTGACTCTGGGGAGAAACTTTGTAGCAAAGCAGGGGGGGGGGGGGACATGGGCAGCTGTGAGGAGGAGGGTTTATTCTCCAGGTCTTTAACCGTTTTGAAGAACTTCTTTGAGTTAGACCCACAGAGAGAGAACTGCGCCTTAAAGGAACTAACTTTGTCCTTCAGGATAGCCTGAGTGCAATTACTTCTCATTTGCCTGAACAAGAGCCAGTCAGCCTGAGTATGAATGTGCCGAGCCTTTCACCAAATGGAGTAACTGCCAGATCATGGTCATAACAGGGACTGAACAGGTTTTTAATTCTCATTTTCTTTAGGGGCGTGTGTTTGTTAACAATACCACTGAAAATATCAAAAAAGAAGGTCCAAGAGTCTCCGACAGAGGGGATCGAACTGATTCTATACCAATTTACAGAGGCCAGGTCATGAAGGAAGGCTTGCTCATTAAAGTTTTTTTAGCAAGCGTCTGACAAATCAGGAGAGGTCGTTTCACTGAGCAGCCATTACAAACATAGGCTGTAAAACAGTGATCACGAAGGACATTACAGAAAAAAAACTGATGCCCGTGAGGATAACATCAAGTAGAGTAGCCTTGTCTGGGTGTTTGGAGTCATAACTTGTGGGACTGGTAATCTCAGAAAGATTTAGGGAGTCCCGTTGCTTTAGGACTTGGTCAGGTGGTTTCAGCATGCCCCAGTTTAGGTCACCTAGCTGGACAATTGCAGACTTAGTGGAAGGGACCAGGAGAGAGCTAAAGGCATTTAGGGTACAGGCCAGTGCTGATGGTGGACAATAGCACCCAGCAACAGTCAACAAAGAGCTATTTGAAAGTTTAATGCTTAAAACCAGAAATTCTAATTGTTTGGGGACAGACTTCGTGGAGACAACCAAGCACTGAAGATGTTCCTTGACAAAGATTGCCACTCCCCTGCCTTTGGAAGATCTATCTTGCCAAAAAAATATATATATCCAGAAAGGTTAACATCAGTTTTCAAAACACTCTTCCTTAACTACGTCTCAGTAAATGACCAACACGTCGGCATTGAAGCTGTGAACCCAAACCTTCAACTGATATATTTTAGGCAATAGGCTTCTAGTGTTAACATGCAGAAAATCCATGCTTTGAAGCAGATAGAGCACAAGTCAGAATTGGGGCTAGCAACAGTAGATGGGCCAGGGTGTACAGGCACATTTTCAGATATCACCAGCAATAATACAATCAGGGCACGGCCGAGGACAGGGAGAGCTCTGCAGTGTTGATTTATGACATTTGAATTAGCATTAGATGGCAACAAGATCATATTGTACAACAAGTTCATCAGGTAACATCAAATACAAAGCCGGCAGGTGGTGGTTAGAATAGGACGGGAGGCAAAAGAGTCAGTGTCCCACGGTTGGGTAAACAGGCAAGTTCATAGTCAAAGCATGCAGGGGTCATGAGGTAAATAGCATAAAGCACAAGAAAGAAAACAACAACTTGGGGCTAGCCATTGTAAGTTCAGAGTCACTTGCCACAACAGTGTGTGTGTGCTGGGGGCAAGCAAAAGCTTGGGAGAGAGGGGAGAGTGTGGCGGGGGTACCTGTACCAGACAGGGGGAAACAGTCCAGGACAGACAGTGAACAGATCGCCAGGTGGAATCCAAGGAGTGCAGCAGGCAATGAGAGTAGGTGTCACACGTCCTTGGGAGAAGCTTTTTTCAGGAGGCATATTCTTTGTAGAAAATCCCAGCTAGCTAGCAAGTCTCATTTTGAAAAGGAGGTTGTAAGTCATCTCTTCAGTTTCGGCGAATGGTTCTTTACGACGTCCAAATAAAGTTGTCCTGTGGCTGTTGTATTTTGGAGATTGCAAGGAGGATATTTTCTGATGTGATCAAAGCAACAGTACTGTTTCTTATTGATGTAATTTACAATTGAAGTGTCCTGGCTGCATATCAGTTCAAAATAGAGTTGAATCCAGGGGTACTGTATTGTAATAACCTCTGCACAGATGGAGGGGGCTTCAAAAGGCATTTGGGTGGGGGAGGCTGTGAAACTCTCCTGCCATTGTTGGGCTAAAAGTCTTTTAGTTTCTCACTTCACACCCCAGTGCCAATTGATCTATGTCATGTCCTAGCAAGCTCAGTAGCCTTAATTTAGCATTCAGTCCTTATAAAATGAAAACGTATCACTGTCATTTATTTAGCTGACATGGGCTAGCTAATGTGTATTCATATGATATTTGAGTGAATAAAAATGTACAGAAAGTTTAGGCTTGGTGTTTTTAAATTTACAAGGTTGTTTTGTAAATTTAGTCCCCTGTAATTACGTCTGTCTTACAACAATATATCCTTATATTAATTAACCACAGAGTGAAGGATGCAGAGGATTTTGATGAGGGTTGAGAGCCACCCCGCTCCCCAGTAAGCACCCCCTGCAGGTCAAGGTCTTCACCCCCCACTGATTATGTCAATCACCACATCTGATGGTTCTACATCCACTTTTCATAGACCTCTTGAAAAAGAAAATAAGCGCTTGTGTTACCATTTGTCCTAAGAGCATCGATTTCCCCAAGACCAAGGTAAACATGACAAAGACAGCGGAGAGGGAGACCAAACGTTGGATCAGGACTAACAAGGTGCTTTTTGTGAAATGGAAGGACACTAGGGAAGTAACCATGCTCACCACACAGCATAAGGCATTCAATAACAACCATGTCTCAAGGAGGGTGAAAAGGGAAGAAATAAACCCCATTCCTGTGAAGGACTACAATGCAAGCATGGGGGTGTCAACCTATCTGATAGGCTCCTTCCTACCAGGCTCCTTCCTACCAGGCTCCTTCCTACCAGGCTCCTTCCTACCAGGCTACCAGGCTCCTACCAGGCTCCTACCAGGCTCCTACCAGGCTCCTCCACAAGACCAGGAAATGGTACAATACTTTTTTTTAACCACATTGTGGACATTGACACAGTAAATGATTTAATTCTCCAAAAGCAGATGGCCAAAACAAAAAGGTCAAACCCCTCTCTCCCAGTTGGCCTTCCCGAGAGCAGCTGGTGTTGGAAATAGCTGAATTGGGGGCCAAAGCAACCATCACAAAACCCCCCACTCAAGGTGAGCGCCACCATCCAACACGCATGCCAAAAAGACAAAAGGAAGAACTGCAAGCATTGCAAATAACATGGGGGGGTGAAATGACAGATCTTAGTGTTCAAAATGCCAGTTTGCTTTTTGTTTCCTGGCAGAGAGGGACTGCTTCAAAGTAGGGATGCACAATATATGTATATATTTTTCTCCCTCTGAACATTTCGGAATCAGCCGATATTAGATAAAAATGCCAACATCGGCCCGATGTCTAGTTAATGCCGATGTGGGAAAAAAAACGATGTAAAAGCTGACGTGCATACCTATATAAACGTAGGTACATGACGTAATGACGCCACGTTAAATGTTGCACTACACGTGCAACACAGCATTCCTAACCCACAATGTCTGCTGTGTGGATCGAGCAGTCAACAAGTCGAGCAGTCATTTGAAAGAGTAAGAAAATTTCAGCGAGACCAGGCAAAATAATAGATAATGGTTTCAATGCCCTTGACAATCAACGGTTTTCTGTCGTGGAGGAAGTTGGCTTTCGCAACTGGTCGAGCACCGGTACACACTAACTTTACCAAGCGCGCTGTAGTTCAGATGTCGCCCTACCGGAGTTACACAGTAATAGCGTCACTGCTATTAGCTTCATGACATACATACTGTAATGACCTGACTAGATCATAAATGAACAATTGTCCAGACAGAGGCTTGAGTTTGCGAATTGACGGTTTATTGAACCAACTTTACACAGGCTACTGTTTGGGCCGTAGCACACGCCAAATAGATGACAGATAACCCACAAGCCAATCGTGACCTTCTCTTGTGAAGCCCAGACGTAAGAGAGAGAGAACAAAGGCTGAACCTGGTCTTAACTTCCAATGCCCAACCCCCCTCCACGCCACTCCGCCAACCACCAGGATGCCCGGCATCAGAACATTCCAGGCATTCCCGTGATTGGCAGATAGCAGGTTGATTGACATGTCGGACCCCGCGAACACCGGGTACTGGTCAGTACAACACAACCACCTCCTAGCCTAACACATAACACACAGCTGTCTGTGCGGGTCGCTACACAGCCCCCCCACCACAAAGTCCCTCGTCCCCGAGGGAACAAACAAAGTCTCTGAAGCGACCCGGAGGTCTCCTTTGCCTGCGTGGCCGTGATGGTCGCAGAGTGCCCTCTGGGAACCAGGGGATGAAGGCAGGGATATGGGGGACAAGGAAGCGGGAACGGGTAATACAGTCCGTGGCTCTGGGGAACCACGCGGTGACACAGGGGGGGAGACAGGGGGAGTGGGCTGTCTGGAGCCTTTTCTGCGGCACCTGAGGGTGGGTGCCTGGAGAATGTCATTGCCAGAGAGGGGAATTGTGGGGGTTCCTGGGGTTTGGGGAGAAGAGGCCCCTCTGTATGGGGCTAACCTGTCCCGGTGCAGTGCCACCTTTCTCCCCCTGGGAGGAAGCTGCACCCGGTACACAACCTCCCCTACCCTCTCCAGGACACTGCAGGGTCCCACCCAGTGACTGTCCAACTTGGGGCATCTGCCTTTTTTTTTTTCCTTAGGGGCTGTAGACCCAGACCAGCTCCTCAGCCACAAAGTGCCTTCCCGGGTGTGCACGTCATAGTTCCTTTTCTGCCTCACACCTGCATTCACCAGCTGCTCTCTGGCGAAGGTGTGGGCTGTCTCCAGGCGGTCCTGGAGTCTCCGGGCATACTCCGGCCCCGGAGGAACATGAGGGCTATCCAGGGGCCGACCAAACGCCATCTCCGCAGGGGTGCGGATCTCTCCCCAGCATGAAGAGGGCAGGCGTGCAGGAGGTGGAGTCTTGGACGGCGGAGCGGCATGCCATGAGGACCATAGGCAGGTGCTTGTCCCAGTCACGCTGGTGTTTGGAAGAGACGATGGCCAGCTGCTGTCCAAGCGTTTTGTTGAAGCGCTCCACAAGGCCATCACTTTGAGGATGGAGAGGAGTAGTGCGGGTCTTGTGCATACCCAGCCTCTCACACATGGTGGCGAACACACGGGACTCAAAGTTTCTGCCTTGGTCGCTGTGGATGGACTCTGCAGCTCCAAACCTGCTGAACATCCCCGCTGTCAGGGCGTCAACGATGGTCTCTGCCTCCTGGTCAGGCAGAGCATAGGCCTCGGGCCATTTTGTGAAATAGTCCATGGCCGTGAGCACCCAGCGGTTTCCACTGTCTGTGGTGGGGAACGGCCCAACTACATCCACTCCCACCCTCTCCATGGGAGCCCCACTGGGAACTGTTGGAGCTGAGCATGAGAGCGGCCTGGGGGCCCTTTCTCGCTGTGCAGTTGTCACAGCGGCGACAAAAGTCCTCCACATCCCTCTTGTGCTGCCCCCAGTAGAAGCCCTGACGGAGACGGCGCAGTGTTTTTGTGACCCCAAAGTGTCCAGTCCCCACCCCCCCATGAGTACTCTGGAGCACAGCCTCCCGCAATGCTTTTGGGACCACCACCTGCCACCTCTCCTCTCCCGTAGCTGACTCCTTCCATGCCCGCTGTAGCACGCCATCAGCCAGCCGCAGTCTCTCAAACTTCGACCACAACCCTTTGGTCGCGAGTGAGAGCGCTGTCACCTCTTCCCATGGTGGCCTCACCTGCGCCTCTACCCACTGTAGCACTGGCCGTAGATCTGTGTCCCGTCCCTGCTGCTGCCGCCATTCAGCCACGTCGACAGTCTGCAGCTCACAGCAGACAGGCCCGCTCGCCCGACACACTGTGGCACAGACACCCTCCTCTGCCCGCAGCTCTCTAGCCGCCTGCAGTACAGGGCCGACAGGACATGGCGTCGGCGTTGGAGTGGCGTGCCCCTGCCCTGTGCACCACCGTGAAGTCATACGGCTGAAGCTCCTCCAACCAGCGTGCCACCTGCCCCTCTGGCTCTCTGAAAGACATGAGCCACTGGAGAGCAGAGTGGTCAGTCCTTACAGTAAAGGGCAGACCACCCAGGTAGTACTTGAAGTGTTTGACGGAAGCCACAACAGCCAAGAGCTCCCGCCGGGTGACACAGTAGCGGCGCTCATGTTTGTCAAATGTTTTGCTGAAGTACGCCACCACTCTCTCCCCCTCTGGCCCCACCTGGGCCAGCACCCCACCCATGCCCACATTGCTCGCGTCTGTGTCCAGGATAAAGGGCAAGGTGAGGTCAGGGGGGGCGAGCACGGGGGCCTCGATCAGTGCACGTTTGAGGGTGTTGAACGCCTCCTCACACTCCACTATGCAAGTGAAAGCCTTGTCCTTCGGCAGCAGGCGGTTCAGTGGAGCAGCAACGCTTGAGAAGCCCCGTACAAACCTCCTGTAGTACGAGGCCAGGCCCAGGAAGCTCTTCAGCTGACGCTGGTCGGTGGGGGTGGGCCAGTCTCTGACAGCCCCTACCTTGTCCTCCATGGTGCTGATCCTCCTTCCCCACTCGGTGGCCCAAGAAGGACACTCTCTCCTCATGAAGTGGCACTTCTCGGGGTGGAGCTTCAGACCTGCGGCAGCCACCCTCTCCAGCACACGCCGTAGCGCCCCCAGGGCTGACTGGAAGGAGCTGCCATGGGCCAGGATGTCATCGAGGTATACCAGACACTGCTGTCGGGGGATGCCATCCAGCACCCTGTCCATCAAACGCTCAAAAGTAGCTGGAGCGTTGCACAGGCCAAAGCACAGGACCTTGAACTGCCAGTGTCCTCTGTTAGTGGAGAACGCAGTTTTGGCTCTGGCCTCTGGGGAGAGGGGCACCTGCCAGTAGCCACTGCGGAGGTCTAGTGAGGAGAACCAGGAGGACCCCTAACCAGGTCCAGCGACTCATCGATACGTGGTATGGGGTATGAGTCCTTCCTGGTTACCTCATTCAGCCGCCTGTAGTCCGCACAGAACCTCAGCTTGCCCCCCTTCTTCGGAACCATGACGACTGGCGCCGCCCAGGGGCTGTCTGAGGGCTCAATGAAGTCTGCCCGCTGCATCTCCAACACAGCCTTGTCTGCCGCCTCCTGGCGTGCCAGCGGGATACGGCGGGGACGCATCTTGATGGGTCGAGCATCACCTGTGTCGATCTCATGCTGCACCAGATGAGTCTGACCCACCTCTTCCTCACTCAACGCAAAGCTGTCTCTGAATTCAAACAGCAACTGCCACAACAGTTCCTGCTGCTCAGGGTCAAGACCAACACAGTTCCTCCCCCATATCTCCCTCACTGCAGACAGTGTCCTCTCCTCTCCCATCTGGGGTAGCTGGGCTGGGGGGTGCGGCCCGGGCTCACAGAGGGCTGTGTCATGGAGGTAGCTGGGGGAATGTAACACACCGCCGTAGGTGACAGGGGACTGGGGAAAAGTCACACACAGCTGTGGGGGGGGGCGCAGCCATGAGTCTCTGCTGCTTTAACTGTTGGAGTAAAGGGTTTGTTGGGTTGAGTGAATGTGACATTAGGGGGGGCCATGGTGACTTCCGTCCCTCCCTGGAAGCTCAGTGTGCCCCTATTTAGGTCTAACTGGCAGCCTGTGCTCCTAAGAAAGTCCAACCCCAGGATACAAGGGTCCTGCACAGCCGCCACCCACACAGGATGACGCACAGTCCTGCCCCCTACTGTCAGAGTCATTATTCCCTTCCCTTTCATGGGTGCCAGCTCACCTGTGACTGTGCGGAGCTGCACAGTTGTAGGCTCAACCTGGCACAATATCTGGCCTCACCAGGGTTACTGTGGACCGAGTGTCCACCAGGGCGGAGCAGGGCACCCCCTCCACAGTGACAGGGACATGACAAAAGTCCCCAACACAGGTCCGGCCCACCACAACAACAGGCTCCATCCGCTTGCCCTCGTCTGCTTCTGGGGGAAGTGGAGCCTTGCTTCCCCGTCTGTGCCGGAGGGCTCCTCCTGAAGATGATGGTGGTTGGGATAGAAAGCCAGGGGTCCGCACTACCCGGTCTATGCGGACCCCGAGCCGTTTCCCTGAGCTCTGGGGGACATGGGGCAATCTCGGCGCAGATGGCCTGGCTGGCCACAACCCCAGCAGACCCTGGGACCAGGGCGTGTGTTTCGTTCCGCCTGTAGCGACACAGCACGAATGAGTTTTGTCATTTCGGCCACCCAAGCAGGCTTTTCCGGCTCCGGGCTGCTCTGCCCCCCAGCTCGCACAGAGGGTGTGTCTCCCTGCACCCCCACCAAAGCCCCAGCCCACACCAGCTCCCTCTCCAAAGCCATCTCCAAGGCTGTCTGCAATGACTCAGGATGAGCCAGCTGGGTCTGTATGCGCAGCTCCGTAGGAGAGAGCGCCTGTATGAACTGGTCCCGTGCTAGCTCGCTCTGCACGGAGGGGGGCATGTGAGCATATGCCCGCCGAGAGAGGCTCTCAATGTCATTAACTAGCACCCGTAGAGGCTCTCCAGGCTGCCTGCGTCTATTACTCAGTTCGGAGCGCAGTAGCCCAGGCTGTACACACTGTCCATAGCGCCTCCTCAGTGCTCCCACTAAAGCACCATAATCATGCCTGTCCTCGGGGCTAATCAATATCAAACAGGCCAGAGCTTCATCCGTGAGGCATAAAGCCAACTGCAGTGCCCTTTCTTCATCCGACCACCCCCTAAAATGAGCTAACAGTTCAAACTGAGCATGAAAAGCTTCCCAATCCGCCTTACCGGAATACTTCGGGGTCTTAACAGATACGGACGCAGCCGGGAACTGGGCGCCGCCATGTTTGTTTACATCCTGAGCCCCAGATTCCTCGTCACGCCGCGTCGACGTCACCACTTCGGTCCGCCCATCAGAATCCGCGCGAAATACAGTCGACGAAGCACTCATGCCCGCTTCATCCGCCATCGCTCTAACGTCCTCCCTCAAGCGGCCTCTGCGCTCCGACGCCCTGGCGATCTCCTCAGACAGAACCCCCGACGTCCATTCACACGCACCTCCTTGGCCATAATCGTCCCCTACCTCCACCTTCACTTTCGGATTCCCTCGAAGCATTTTCAATCCCCGTTCTCACCTACGGTAGCTAGCCACATAAGTCAGCTAGCTAACTTGTATCAACGTTTTTACTTCTGACACCAATGTAATGACCTGACTAGATCATAAATGAACAATTGTCCAGACAGAGGCTTGAGTTTGCGAATTGACGGTTTATTGAACCAACTTTACACAGGCTACTGTTTGGGCCGTAGCACACGCCAAATAGATGACAGATAACCCACAAGCCAATCGTGACCTTCTCTTGTGAAGCCCAGACGTAAGAGAGAGAGAAAGGCTGAACCTGGTCTTAACTTCCAATGCCCAACCCCCCTCCACGCCACTCCGCCAACCACCAGGATGCCCGGCATCAGAACATTCCAGGCATTCCCGTGATTGGCAGATAGCAGGTTGATTGACATGTCGGACCCCGCGAACACCGGGTACTGGTCAGTACAACACAACCACCTCCTAGCCTAACACATAACACACAGCTGTCTGTGCGGGTCGCTACAATACTATGGAACACCGTTTGAGTCTAAGTGTGAAAAAGATACAGTAGCACTGTCAAAGCTGTACAAAAAGTCTGCAAACATCGGGCACGAACGATGTGTTTACAATACCACATTGGTAATAAAGCATTATTAGTTCGACCGCAACTTCTGGGGTAGCTAGCTAGCTTTAGTTTGGTACCTAGCTAGCAACAATACAACCAGCCTGAAAACAATGACCAGTAGAAAGTGCAGTCATTTTCATTATTCTTAGCAATGATTTAGAAATCCGTGTGAGTAAGTATTAGCTAGGTAGCCACTTGTTGTTCACCTATTGAAATTGAACTCCTATGAAAATAAATAGCTAGCCAGCTACTTAACTGTTGCCCAAAGCTAACATTATAAGCAGCCAGTTAGCTTCATCTGGCTAGTGATGCTCGACCAGACCGGGTTGTGTTGTGAGGCTAGTCACAAGTGTAATTTGCAGTTTCCCTTCAAAATACATGTAAAAGTGATGCAGATGGTTACAATTGGTGGATTCATGCCATATTTAGACTAGATCATGTTAAACAAGGTTGGAATCTGAAGCAATGAAATGGGATATCAATCTACTAGGTGACACCCACAGAACACAACTGTGAAAGAGTTCATGCAAATATTAGCGCTGTAGTGCTTATCGCGGGACTGTGACGGTGTGAAATTACCTCCCCAGTCAGCCTATTGTGTGTATTCTTCTAGGCAGAGTTACTCTGTCCAGTGTCTGTTCTTTTGTCCATCTTAATCTTTTATTGGCAAGTCAGATATGGCTTTGTATTTGCAACTCTGCCTAGAAGGCCAGCATCGCAGATTTGCTTCTTCACTGTTTTTTATTTTACCTTTATTTAAATAGGCAAGTCAGTTAAGAACAAATTCTTATTTTCAATGACGGCCTTGGAACAGTGGGTTAACCGCCTTGTTCAGGGGCAGAGCGCCAGATTTTTACCTTGTCAGCTCGGGATTCGATCTTGCAACCTTACAGTTAACTAGTCCAACACTATAATCAGTAGGCTGCCTGTTGTTACTGTTGACATTGAGACTGGTGTTTTGCGGGTACTATTTAATGAAGCTGCCAGTTGGGGACTTGTGAGTCTTTCTCAAACTAGACACTAATGTACTTGTCATCTTGCTCAGTTGTGCACCGGGGCCTCCCACTCTTTCTATTCTGGTTAGAGCTGTTCTGGGAAGGGAGTAGTCCACAGCGTTGTACGAGATCTTCAGTTTCTTGGAAATTTCTCGCATGGAATAGCCTTAATTTCTCAGAACAAGAATAGTCCGACGTGTTTCAGAAGAAAAGTCGTTGTTTGTCCATTTTGAGCCTGTAATCGAACACACTAATGCTGATGCTCCAGATACTCAACTAGTCTAAAGAAGGCCAGTTTTATTGCTTCTTTAAATCAGAACAGTTTTCAGCTGTGCTAACATAATTGCAAAAGGGTTCTCTAATGATCAGTTAGCCTTTTAAAATTATAAACTTCGATTAGCTAACAACATGCCATTGGAACACAGGAGTGATGATTGCTGATAATGGGCCTCTGTACACCTACAGTGCCTTGCGAAAGTATTCGGCCCCCTTGAACTTTGCGACCTTTTGCCACATTTCAGGCTTCAAACAAAGATATAAAACTGTATTTTTTTGTGAAGAATCAACAACAAGTTGGACACAATCATGAAGTGGAACGACATTTATTGGATATTTCAAACTTTTTTAACAAATCAAAAACTGAAAAATTGGGCGTGCAAAATTATTCAGCCCCCTTAAGTTAATACTTTGTAGCGCCACCTTTTGCTGCGATTACAGCTGTAAGTCGCTTGGGGTATGTCTCTATCAGTTTTGCACATTGAGAGACTGAAATTTTTTGCATTTGTGAACAGCAGTTTTCAGTTCTTTCCACAGATTCTCGATTGGATTCAGGTCTGGACTTTGACTTGGCCATTCTAACACCTGGATATGTTTATTTTTGAACCATTCCATTGTAGATTTAGCTTTGTCTCCGTCCCAGTCTCAGGTCTTTTGCAGACTCCATCAGGTTTTCTTCCAGAATGGTCCTGTATTTGGCTCCATCCATCTTCCCATCAATTTTAACCATCTTCCCTGTCCCTGCTGAAGAAAAGCAGGCCCAAACCATGATGCTGCCACCACCATGTTTGACAGTGGGGATGCTGTGTTCAGGGTGATGAGCTGTGTTGCTTTTACGCCAAACATAATGTTTTGCATTGTTGCCAAAAAGTTCAATTTTGGTTTCATCTGACCAGAGCACCTTCTTCCACATGTTTGGTGTGTCTCCCAGGTGGCTTGTGGCAAACTTTAAACGACACTTTTTACGGATATCTTTAAGAAATGGCTTTCTTCTTGCCACTCTTCCATAAAGGCCAGATTTGTGCAATATACGACTGATTGTTGTCCTATGGACAGAGTGTCCCACCTCAGCTGTAGATCTCTGCAGTTCATCCAGAGTGATCATGGGCCTCTTGGCTGCATCTCTGATCAGTCTTCTCCTTGTATGAGCTGAAAGTTTAGAGGGACGGCCAGGTCTTGGTAGATTTGCAGTGGTCTGATACTCCTTCCATTTAAATATTATCGCTTGCACAGTGCTCCTTGGGATGTTTAAAGCTTGGGAAATCTTTTTGTATCCAAATCCGACTTTAAACTTCTTCACAACAGTATCTCGGACCTGCCTGGTGTGTTCCTTGTTCTTCATGATGCTCTCTGCGCTTTTAACGGACCTCTGAGACTATCACCGTGCAGGTGCATTTATACGGAGACTTGACTACACACAGGTGGATTGTATTTATCATCATTAGTCATTTAGGTCAACATTGGATCATTCAGAGATCCTCACTGAACTTCTGGAGAGAGTTTGCTGCACTGAAAGTAAAGGGGCTGAATAATCTTGCACGCCCAATTTTTCAGTTTTTGATTTGTTAAAAAAGTTTGAAATATCCAATAAATGTCGTTCCACTTCATGATTGTGTCACTCTTGTTGTTGATTCTTCACAAAAAAATACAGTTTTATATTTTTATGTTTGAAGCCTGAAATGTGGCAAAAGGTCGCAAAGTTCAAGGGGGCCGAATACTTTCGCAAGGCACTGTATCTATGTAGATATTATATTTTAAAAAATACTTATATATATATATATAAATAAATAAATAAATAGGCCGTTTCCAGCTACAATAGTCATTTACAATGTCTACACTGTATTTCTGATCAATTTGATGTTATTTACTGGACAAAAAAAAAATAATTTTCTTTCAAAAACAAGGACATTTCTAAGTGACCCTAAACTTTTAAATGGTAGTGTATATCTGTTGCTTTTATTTTGTTTTTGTTTGTGGGACCAATACATTGGCTATGCCTAGGCTAAACGTTCAGGCACTTGAGATGTTTTATTTTTAAAAACTAAATATCCCCTGTATGTTCCGACACCACCACAATGTTTGAGAGAGGTTGGTGTTGTGGCCAGTTTTTAAAGTGAACAATAACTTTTCGGCCCATCCAGTTTACTAAAAAAACAGTGCAATTACCACATTCGGACACTTGGGAGAGGTTGAAAGGACACTTGAACGTACCCTGGATACCCCATAACATCACCACAATGTTCACAATGAGAGGTTGATATGGTATAAATTGTGTTTGAGACTGCAAATATTGATTGCAAATATGTAATAGCACTGGAATTATCTAATTTACAGACATATGCCACTTTGGAGAAGTTTAGTGACACTTGGAAATGTCCCATGACCACACCTGACACAAGATACTAAAACATCTGCCCATTTCTAGTTAGGTCTATCAATACCATTTTTTTGTGGAATACCACATGTTGTGGAAGCCATCTGATGAGTTTCCAGCTCCGGGCATCAATAATTCACGTATAGCTGGTCAACGAAAGATTACTTTCTAAATAAAATGTTTAAAAAGTATATAATAAAAACAGTTATTTTGTGTATTCTGAACTCTTCCTCAAATGTCTTTCCAAATATACCAAGTTTTGGCATGTCAGAATCAATGTATTACACATGAATAGCAGTTACTTTTGGGTATGTCTATTTAGGCGTAAATCTACATTTTGCCATTAAGTTAGTGGTGAAGCCTTTTATATAAGATTCTACCAACTTAGCACAGCAGCACACCATGATATAAAAGAAACATGAGGACTCCTACTTAGATTCTGCTCAAACACTGATTACTACTATACACTAGGGCCTAAATACACACACAAGGGGGGGTGAGCAAGCCTGGGCAGGTTGTGGATGCTTCCTGTGAGGTGAATAAGAGAGCGTACCTCTGGCCTCCAGGGCTGTGGGGTGTAGCTGGAACGCCAGGTTTCTGAATCCTCACTCGCATCACCTCCAAACTGGAAAACGTACAGATGAAGCAACTAATTATAATTTGGGATAACTGGTATGTGACAAATTCTTTCCCATACACACGTCTCCTACACGCTCTTACCCTCTTCATACTATCCCTGTCTTCCCCCCCATCCTTACCAATCTCTCTTGGGTAGGAATTCTCCCGAGGCTATCCTCACTAGCAAGACTGAAACCTGCACAGAGAGAGAGGGAAGAGATTTTAGAAAGGAGAGAGACACACAATTCTAGGGTCTAGTTAAATGTTAAACCCATAGAATTAAGAATTAGAATACAAGAATGGACATAACATTCTTATGTTGGTCAGGGAGTTGGTCAACTTTGGTTTGCCAGTGCTGTGATAAGATTGTGTAAAATAATGAATGTGAAGAATTGATCTACAGTGTACAGTGCAGTCGGAAAGTATTCAGACCTGGACTTTTTCCACATTGTTGCAGCCTTATTCTAAAATAAAATAAAAATGTAGTCATCTTCACACAGTACCTCTCAAAGCAAAAACTATTTTTGAAATTTTAGCAAATGCATTACGAATCAAAAACAGAAATATATCATTTACATAAGTATTCAGATCCTTTACTCAGTACTTTGTTGAAGCACCTCCGGCAGCAGTTACAGCCTCGAGTCTTCTTGGGTATGACACTACAAGCTTGGCACACCTGTATTTGGAGTGTTTCTCCCATTCTTCTCTGCAGATCCTTTCAAGCACTGTCAGGTTGGATGGGGAGTGTCGCTGCACAGCTATTTTCAGGTCTCCGCAGAGATTTTCGATTGGGACATTTAGAGACTTGTTCTGAATTCCCTCCTGAGTTGTCTTGGCTGTGTGCTTAGGGTCATTGTCCTGTTGGAAGGTGAACCGTTGCCCCAGTCGGCGGTCCTGAACACTCTGGAGCAGGTTTTCATCAAGGATCCCTCTGTACTTTGCTCCGTTCATCTTTGCCTCAATCCTGACTAGTCTCACAGTCCCCGCTTCTGAAAAACATCCCCACAGCATGATGCTGCCACCACCATGCTTCACCGTATGGATGGTGCCAGGTTTCCTCCAGACATGATGCTGCCACCACCATGCTTCACCGTAGGGATGGTGCCTGGTTTCCTCCAGACGTGACGCTTGGCACTCAGGCCAGAGTTCAATCTTGGTGTCATCAGACCAGAGAATCTGGTTTCTCATGGTCAGAGTCATTAGGTGCCTTTTTGTAAATTCCAAGCTGGCTGTCATGTGCCTTTTACTGAAGAGTGGCTTCCGTCTGGCCACTACCATAAAGGTCTGATTTGTGGAGTGTTGCAGTGATGGTTGTCCTTCTGGAAGGTTCTCATCTCCACAGAGGAACTCTGGAGCACTTTCAGGGTGACCACCATGACCAATGCCCTTCTCCCCCGATAACTCAGCTTGGCCGGGGGCCAGCTCTAGGAAGAATCTTGGTGGTTCTAAACTTCTTCCATTTAAGAATGATGGCGGCCACTGTGTTCTTGGGGACTTTCAATGCTGCAGACATTTTTGGTACCCTGATCAATGGAAACAGGATGCACCTGAGCTCAATTTCAAGTCTCATAGCAAAGGGTCTAAATAGACATTAACGAGACGTGGTGTACATATTCTTTATCCCTTTACACTTTTACACACACAAGGTAGTAGTTTTGGAATTGTTAGGTTAGATTACTCATTGGTTATTACTGCATTGTTGGAACTAGAAGCCCAAGCATTCCGCTACACTCGCATTAACATCTGCTAACCATGTGTATGTGACAAATACATTTGATTTGAATACTTACGTTTATTTGTAATAGATATTTATATCTAAACCTGTTTTCGCTTGGCCATTATGGGTTATTGTGTGTAGATTCATGAGGATTTTTTTATTAAATCCAAAAAGTTACAAAATGTGGAAAAAGTCAAGGGGTCTGAATACTTTCCAAATGCACTGCACATGTGTTAGCTAGCCACATTTAGAGGAATGATTCCATATATTTTTTCAAATTAACTGCCAATATGCCAACATTCCATTCAAACTTGCTGAAATCAGTTGATAGGATTTAGACTAGTTGTAAATGCAACACGTACTGATATTGTATCATAATAGCATTCACAGCTTCCTAGAAAACACAATCTGAGACATGTATGGTCTGTTTACATAGAGTTGAGGCTATTTATTCAGAAAATTGGTACAAAACCCGTAAATCTATTAGAATTAAATTACAATATTTTAGGTTGACTATAATTCCATTACACAATTTCTGATACATCACATCCTTTCTATTTTCCTGCATAATTAAAGGCAGGAAATGCATAAACTGCAATTCATTCCAGACTGGTTTGGATTTATCCCAGATGGCTATCATTTAGTACAGCAACCCTAATTTGCTACAGTGGCAAGCGCCTTGCTCAAGTGCACAGACATATTTTTCACCTTGTCGGTTTGGGTAATCGAACCAGCAACCTTTCAGTTACTGGCCCAATGCACTAACCCCTAGGCTACCTGCTGCCCCATTATGGAACTGTTAGGGATAACAGAGATCCTATTAAATTACTAGAGGGGCTATGGTTAAATCATCTGTTATCACACAATCAGCTCATAAAAAAGGGAATGACACATGCACACAAATCTAGTTAGCCACTGCCATCCGTTGAATTATCATATTCCACCGTTTGTCAAATTCATAGTCATTTGAATATAGCGCGGGGGAAATGCCCACTGTGGACAGGGTAGATATTTAAATGTAGATGTAGAGACATGACGCGTTTGGAATTCCATGATCAGAACACTAAAGCTGCATGAACTGTCAAGTCTAAACCCTGTCTTTGGTAAAGCCATGGATTGGGTGCATGCATTTCATGATACTCGTTTGCTACAAAACCTTGCTAAAACAAGGACCAGCAAAATTTCATCCCTTTGTAAAGAGTCAATGTCACCACGGAAATAGTCTCAAATTCATGTCAACGCCGCTGCAGCCCTTCAGTCAGCAGTTTGTTTGTTCACAACGTAAACATTTCATTTAAATAAAAAATATAAAAAAAATTCTCCTCTCATTGCTCCTTTTATCAGCTGTTAGATGTGAACCAGGCTTACCTTTACTGCTCTTGGGTTAAGTTAGTCAATTTGAAAATTATGTTCATAAAGCGAAAAATATAGATTTATACATACAGTAGATATTTTACAGTTATTTTCATGACTGTCTTCATCCATAATCGTCAGTTACACGATTGTACAATTACCGCGCCAGCCCTATTTAACCCTTTGTAGTCGTGGGAATTGGCCTATATGGTCTAGGGATAAAGAGTCATTCCACCTTATAAAGCACATATTTTAAACACCCACCATCTCAGATTGTTCTGAAATTGTTAATTTTCTTAGAAACATTAGCATTCCTGCAACATTATCTTGTTGAAATAGAATTTGATCTCTTTGAAATGAACCTAATGGATTAAATTTAAATTATAAAATTGTAATTTATAGGAAGAAATAGAATACCTAACATGGTCAAAAGCCACCCACGGACCCCCACACCAATTCAGTTTGGAGTCACAAATGTTGTTTTTGAAAGAAAAACACATTTGTCCATTAAAACAACATATTGATCAGAAATACAGCGTAGACATTGTTAATGTTGTAAATTAATATTGTGGCGGGAAACGGCACACAGCGTACAGAGCCCCATTATCAGCAACCATCAAACCAATGTCATGTTGTGTTAACTAATCCAAGTTTATCATTTTAAAAGGCTAATTGATCATTAGAAAACCCTTTTGCAATTATGTTAGCACAGCTGAAAACTGTTGTACTTATTAAAGAAGCAATAAAACTGGCCTTCTTTAGACCAGTTGAGTATCTGAAGCATCAGCATTTGTGGGTTCAATTACAGGCTCAAAATGGCCAGAAACAATGACAATTCTTCTGAAACGCGTCAGTCTATTCTTGTTCTGAGAAATTAAGGCTATTCCATGTGAGAAAATGCCAAGACACTGAAGATCTCATACAGCGCTGTGTACTACACCCTTCACAGAACAGCAAAAACTGGCTCTAACCAGAATAGAAATAGTGGGAGGCCCCGGTGCACAACTGAGCAAGAGGACAAGTACATTAGAATGTCTAGTTTCAGAAACAGACGCCTCACAAGTCCTCAACTGGCAGCTTAATTAAATAGTACCCACAAAACACCAGTCTCAATGTCAATAGTGAAGCGGCGACTCCAGGATGCTGGCCTTCTAGAGTGAGTTTTTCCCCACAAAAGGGCTTTATTACAGACATAAATACTCCTCAGTTTCATCAGCTGTCCAGGTGGCTGGTCTCAGATGATTCCGAACGTGAAGAAGCCAGATGTGGAGGTCCTGGGCTGGCATGGTTGGGCGTACTGCCAAATTCTCTAAAACGACATTGGAGGCAACTTATGGTAGAGAAATGAACATTCAACTCTCTGGTAACAGCTCTGGTGGACATTCCTGCACCCAGCATGCCAATTGCACACTCCCTCAACTTAAGACATCTGTGGCATTGTGTTGTGTGACAAAACTGCACAGTTTAGAGCGGCCTTTAAATTGTCCCCAGCAAAGTTTCACCTGTGTAATGATCAGGCTGTTTAATCAGCTTCTTGATGTGCCACACGTCAGGGGGATAGATTATCTTGGCAAAAATGATTTTGTACATAATGTTTCTGCAACCGTATCTTACGGCAGAAAAGAGCTTCTGGATTTCAGGAGAGCGATCACTCAGCTCGGATTAGATGAAGATTTCTTCAACAGCAGCAAGCTGGACTCACACGATATTCTCCAAACAACCCACAGGGCAGACATCCCAATTATTTGCAAAAGGAAGCGACACAGAGGAAGAAGAGCCGGATGCCTCGTCCGGACCAGCAGAAGGCAACAAGGAAAGCTGCTGTTACCGTCAATATTACTCGCCAACATGCAATCATTGGACAATAAACTAGACGAGGTACGATCACGAATATCCTACCAACGGGACATCAAAAACTAGTATCATATGTTTCATGGAATCGTGGCTGAATGACGACATGGATATTCAGCTAGCAGGATACTTGTTGCACCGGCAGGAGAGAACAGCACACTCCAGTAAGACGTGGGGGGGCGGTCTGTGCATATTTGTAAACAACAGCTGGTGCACGAAATCTAAGGAAGTCTCTAGATTTTGCTCACCTGAATTTTAGTATATTATGATAAACTGCAGGCCACACTACTTGCCTAGAGAGTTCTCAGCTATACTTTTCGTGGCTGTTTATTTACCAACACAGACAGATGTTGGCACTGAAACCGCACTCAGTCAGCTGTATAAGGAAATAAGCAAACAGGAAACCACTCACCCTAGTGGCCGGAGACTTTAATGCAGGGAAACTTAAATCAGTTCTACCAAATCCCTATCAACATGTTAAATGTGCAACGAGGAAAAAAATAAATAATCTAGATTACCTGTACTCCACACACAGAGACGCGTACAAAGCTCTCCCTCCATTTGGTAAATCCGACCACAACTCTATCCTCCTGATTCCTGCTTACAAGCAAAAATTAAAGCAGGAAGCACCAGTGACTCGGTCTATTAAAAAAAAAAAAAAAGTGGTCAGATGAAGCAGATGCTAAACTACAGGACTGCTTTGGTGGAACGAGCTAAATCACTTTATGCTCCCTTCGAGGCAAGCAACACTGAGGCATGCATGAGGCATGCATGTTCCGGACGACTGTGTGATCACGCTCTCCATAGCCGACGTGAGCAAGACCTTTAAAAACAGGTCAACATACACAAGGCTGCGGAGCCAGACGGATTACCAGGACGTGTGCTGACCAATTTGCAGGTGTCGTCACTGACATTTTCAACATGTCCCTGATTGAGTCTGTAATACCAACACGTTTCAAGCAGACCACTATAGTCCCTGTGCCCAAGATGACTACAGACCCGTAGCACTTACATCTGTAGCCATGAAGTGCTTTGAAAGGCTGGTAACTGGCTCACATCAACACCATTATCCTAGAAACCCTAGACCCACTAATTTGCATGCCGCCCAAACAGATCCACAAATGATGCAATCTATATTGCACTCCACACTGCAGTTTCCACCTGCCACGCTGATCCTCAACACTGGAGCTCCCCGGGGGTGCGTGCTCAGTCCCCTCCTGTACTCCCTGTTCACCCACGACTGCATGGCCAGGCACGACTCCAACACCATCATTAAGTTTGCTGACGACACAACAGTGGTAGGCCTGATCATCGACAACGACGAGACAGCCTATAGGGAGGAAGTCAGAGACCTGGCCGGGTGGTGCCAGAATAACAACCTATCCCTCAATATAACCAAGACTAAGGAGATTATTGTGGACTACAGGAAAAGGAGCACCGAGCACGTCCCCATTCTCATCGACTGGGCTGTAGTGGAGCAGGTTGAGAGCTTCAAGTACCTTGGTGTCCACATCATCAACAAACTAGAATGGTCCAAACACACCAAGACAGTCGTGAAGAGGGCACGATAAAGCCTATTCCCCCTCAGGAAACTAAAAAGATTTGGCATGGGTCCTCGGATCCTCAAAAGGTTCTTCAGCTGCAACATCGAGAGCATCCTGACCGGTTGCATCACGCCTGGTACGGCAATTGCTCAGCCTCCGACCGCAAGGCATTTCAGAGGGTAGTGCGTACGGCCAAGTACATCACTGGGGCAAAGCTGCCTGCCATCCAGGACCTCTATACCAGGCAGTGTCAGGAAGGCCCTAAAAATTGTCAAAGAGCCCAGCCACCCCAGTCATAGACTGTTCTCTCTACTACCGCATGACAAGCGATACCGGAGTGCCAAGTCTAAGACAAAAAGGCTTCTCAACAGTTTTTACCCCCAAGCCATAAGACTCCTGAACAGGTAACCAAATGGTTACCTGGACTATTTGCGTTGTGTGCCCCCCAACCCCTCTTTTACGCTGCTGCTACTCTCTGTTCATCATATATGCACAGTCACTTTAACGATACCTACATGTACATACTACCTCAATAAGCCTGACTAACAGGTCAGGTATATAGCCTTGCTACTCTTTTTTTCAAATGTCTTTCTGTTGTTTTATTTCTTTACTTACCCACAGACACACCTTGTTTTTGGCACCATTGGTTAGAGCCTGTAAGTAAGAATTTCACTGTAAGGTTTACACCTGTTGTATTCGGAGCACGTGACAAATAAACTTTGATTTGATTTGAGAACAGCCTCAATTCGTCAGAAAATGGACTCTACTAGGTGTCGAAAGCATTCCACAAGGATGCTGGCCCATGTTAACTTACAATGCTTCCCACAGTTGTATCAAGTTGGCTAGATGTCCTTTGGGTGGTGGATCACACTTGATACACACGGGAAACTGTTGAGCATAAAATACCCAGCAGCGTTGCAGCTCTTAACACGCTCAAACTGGTGCACCTGGCACCTACTACCACAGCACGTTCAAAGGCACTTAAATATTTTGTCTTACCCTCTGAATTGCATACATACACAATCCATATCTCAATTGTCTCATGGCTTAAAAATCCTTCTTTAACCCGTCTCCTCCCCTTCATCTACACTGATCAAAGTGTATTTAACAAGTGATTAGTAAGGGATCATAGCCTTCAACTGAAATCACCTGGTCAGACAGTCATTGAAAGAGCATGTAGAGCACGACACCATTCTGTATACTTCTGGCCCTTCTTTGGACACTTTTAACAACCCTCCAGGAAAGCTTCAATTCCCTACAACTCTCCTTCCATGGCCTCAATTGCTCTTAAATACAAGTAAAACTAAATGCATGCTCTTCAACTGATCACTGCCTGCACCTGCCCAACATCACTACTCTGGACGGCTCGGGCTTAAAATACAACTACAAATACCTAGGTGTCTGGTTAGACTGTAATATCTCCTTCCAGACCCACATCAAACATCTCCAATCCAAAGTTAAATCTAGAATTGGCTTCCTATTTCGCAACAAAACATCCTTCACTCATGCGGCCAAACATACCCTTGTAAAACTGACCATCCTACCAATCCTCGACTTCGGCGATGTCATTTACAAAACAGCCTCCAAATAGCCTCCTACTCAACAAATTGGATGCAGTCTATCACAGTGCCATCCGTTTTGTTACCAAAGCTCCATATACTACCCACCATTGCGACCTGTATGCTCTCATTGGCTGGCCCTCGCTTCATACTCGTCGCCAAACCCACTGGCTCCAGGTCATCTACAAGACCCTGCTAGGTAAAGTCCCCCCTTATCTCAGCTCGCTGGTCACCATAGCATCTCCCCACCTGTTGCACGCACTCCAGCAGGTATAGATCTCTGGGCACCCACAAAACCAATTCTTCCTTTGGCCGCCTCTCCTTCCATTTCTCTGCTGCCAATGACTGGAACAAATTACAAAAATCTCTGAAACTGGAAACACTTATCTCCCTCACTAGCTTTAAGCACCAGCTGTCAGAGAAGCTCACAGATTACTGCACATAGCCCATCTATAATTTAGCCCAAACTACCTCTTTCCCTACTGTATTTATTGTATTTATTTAGCTCCTTTGCACCCCATTATCTTTATTTCTACTTTGCACATTCTTCCACTGCAAATCTACCATTCCAGTGTTTTACTTGCTATATTGTATTTACTTCGCCACCATGGCCTTTTTTTTGCCTTTACCTCCCTTATCTCACCTCATTTGCATCTTATATAGACTTCTCTACTGTATTATTGACTGTTTGTTTCACTCCATGTGTAACTGTGTTGTTGTGTGTCGAACTACTTTGCTTTATCTTGGCCAGGTGGCAATTGTAAATGAGAACTTATTACCAACTTGCCTACCTGGTTAAATAAAAGTGAAATAAAAAAAATAAATAAATAAATGTAATGTTTCACACACTCAGTGTATATCGTTCCTTTTTAGACCTCTGAAATCAAACGTTAACATTAGCTAGACTTCAAATTATTTCACAAAATCAGTGAGGATAGAGCAGCTTACTATGGAGGGGGCAAGCTATTGTTTACATGCATTGGACAGACAAGTGTAGGGCACGAAAGACTGAAATTTTGCAGGTGGGGTGAAAGCGAGAGAGTGGATTGAAGCTCAGGGCATGTTGTTATGACATGCATTATTGGAATTTGGCCGACAGAAATATACCAACGGGGGAGTGGCTTCTATTAAGGAACTTTGAATGTCTTTGAACTACTGAGAGTTGGATTAATGTTGGACAAGCTGGTGTATGCAGTGCAGCACCAGATTAAAATAGAAAAACATCTTGCATTTATGTAGTTAATGAATCCAACGTGAAATGTTTGAACTATATCATCCTTAATTAGCATTGAAAGGTAGGTAGTTTACACACAGATTTTCAGCTAGCAGGAAGAGATTGGAAAAAGTATGATTGACAGAGTGAGGACCTTGAATAGGTTCTTTGTTGCATTTTTTGTGGGATTGAACATTTTGTCCAAGTTCTCCCACTTAAAAAGATGAGAGAGGCCTGTAATTTTCATCATAGGTACACTTCAACTATGACAGACAAAATGAGAAAAAATGGGCCAAAATACCAGCAACAGTGTGAGAACCTTGTGAAGACTTACAGAAAACGTTTGACCTCTGTCATTGCCAACAAAGGGTATATAACAAAGTATTGAGAAACTTTTGTTATTGACCAAATACTTATTTTCCACCATAATTTGCAAATAAATTGATTAAAAATCCTACAATGTGATTTTCTGTATTTTTATTTTGTCTGTCATAGTTGAAGTGTACCTATGATGAAAATTACAGGCCTCTCATCTTTTTAAGTGGGAGAACTTGCACAATTGGTGGCTGACTAAACTTTTTTGCCACACTGTATTTATAGGCAATGCTATGGGGTTAGCATGTGAGTGTAGCGGGGGTTGAGATAGTGAGAGAGTACTGGTGCTCTGGAAGTCTGTCATTATCACACGGGTGGAGAGTAGCTCTCGAAAACCCTACTCCATGTGTTGGGTTTTCAGCAGTTACAGTCACCCACATTTGGCTCCATGTGAACTACAATTCCCACGCTGTGTTTTAAACATTTAGAAAAGTCTATAATCATTGTTTAAACCGGTTTTCAAAACATTTGCAGATACGCCCCTTATCTTTGGAGACTTTTATCTCCCTCACCAACTTCAAACATCTGCTATCTGAGCAGCTAACCGATCGCTGCAGCTGTACATAGTCCATCGGTAAATAGCCCACCCATTTTTACCTACCGCATCCCCATACTGTTTTTCTTTATTTACTTTTCTGCTCTTTTACACACCAGTATCTCTACCTGCACATGACCATCTGATCATTTATCACTCCAGTGTTAATCTGAAAAATTGTAATTATTCGCCTACCTCCTCATGCCTTTTGCACACAATGTATATAGAATTCCCCTTTTTTCTACTGTGTTATTGACTTGTTAACTGTTTTTTCTCCATGTGTAACTCTGTGTTGTCTGTTCACACTGCTATGCTTTATCTTGGCCAGGTCGCAGTTGCAAATGAGAACTTGTTCTCAACTAGCCTACCTGGTTAAATAAAGGTGAAATAAATTTAAAAAATTGTTTTTGATATCAGCGAGAAATAAAATAAATCAAATAAAAAGACAATTACTGTAGAAGTTTTGCACTGATCCACAAGCTGTGTGCCTCAAGTGGATTGACTACACTTCCTCCACAGTTATGGCTTACACACAGGTATCCGGAGCACGTTATATAGCTAAATAGCACAGGTGGCTGTCTATGTCTACCGTAAACAAGATATGTAACATGGAGAGATATGGTTAGTGTTCCAACACAGCCATAAAAAGGTGTATAGTAATTTAACCTTAATTTATTGCTGATATGAAAAGATGCTGTATTTTTTTTTTTTAAACAAAGTAATGTAAGCAATGCATGTTAATGTATAGAGCAAGCATCAAGGCTCTTCAAAAACTCCCCGGTCAGATGATATTACCATCAATAGGCGCTAAAGCAGCTAGTGTCTATGAATGGGGTAGGTGGAGAGTGGATACAGGGTAATTTTAGAGTATTAGACAGAAAAATCATATTTTTAAATCAAAATAGAAGAGATTCTATCCTCCTCCTTTCCCTCTTCCCATGATTTTATGTCTCTCTCGCTCTCCTCTCCCTAGGTGTATGGGCACATAGACCAACATCCGATATACAACATTTGTCCCATCACTATACAGACACACATAATCAGAGGGTGATGTCTTCACTCCCCATTGTGAGGAGGCTCAGGAATGCACTGTTTGTACCTCTAAGGCAGCTCCTTCATGAGGCTTGGCGTATCTCTGTCCCTTAGTGATGAAGATACAGTTGAAGTCAGAAGTTTAATACACTTAAGTTGGAGTCATTAGAAGTTGTTTTTCAACCACTCCACAAATGTCTTGTTAACAAACTCTAGTTTTGGAAAGTCGGTTAGGACATCTACTTTGTGCATGACACAAGTCATTTTTCCAACAATTGTTTACAGACAGATTATTTCACTGTATCACAATTCCAGTGGGTCAGAAGTTTACATACACTAAGTTGACTGTGCCCTTAAACAGCTTGGAAAATTCCAGAATATTATATCATGGCTTTAGAAGCTTCTGATGGGCTAATTGACATCATTTGAGTCAATTGGAGGTATACCTGTGGATGTATTTCAAGGCCTACCTTCAAACTCAGTGCATCTTTGCTTGACATGTGACCTCAGGAAAAAAAAAGAAATGTAGACCACAAGTCTGGTTCATCCTTGCGAGCAATTTCCAAACGCCTGAAGGTACCACGTTCAACTGTACAAACAATAGTACGCAAGTATAAACACCATGGGCCTACGCAGCCATCATACAGCTCAGGAAGGAGATGCGTTCTGTCTCCTAGAGATGAACGTACTTTGATTTGCACTTTTCGGCACCAATCCCAGAAAAACAGCAAAGGACCTTGTGAAGATGCTGGAGGAAACAGGTACAGAAGTATCTATATCCACAGTAAAACGAGTCCTATATCAACATAACCTGAAAGGCCGCTCCAAACCTGCCATGAAAAAGCCAGACTACGGTTTGCAACTGCACATGGGGACATGTGCACATGGGAAGCTTGTGGAAGGCTACCCAAAACATTTGAACCAAGTTAAACAATTTAAAGGCAATGCTACCAAATACTAATTGAGTGTATGCCTACTTCTGACCCACTGGGAATGTGATGAAAGAAATAAAAGCTGAAATAAATCACTCTTTACTATTATTCTGACATTTCACATTCTTAAAATAAAGTGGTGACCCTAACTGATCTAAGACAGGGCAATTTACTAGGATTAAAAGTCAGGGACTGAACTGAGTTTAAATGTATTTGGCTAAGTTGTATGTAAACTTCCGACTTCAACTGTATGTCTATGTCCAGAAGGAGGTGTATTATTCATTTTCTCTCCTTTACAAATGCACACACACCTCTTGAACAAGAACTGGAAGGAGTGTGCATTTGAGGTTGTGAGAGAGAGGGGGGATGGGGTTAGGAGGGCCATCTTTACAGGAGTGTGTGTGTGTATTGACAGCAGCGTTCCAAAGCTCTACCCCTCCAGCCCCAGGTATGAGGCTACCACTGCTACATACAAGTTTGTGTACTAGTGATCGCAGGTACAAGGGCAAATGGAAAGAAGCGCCACTCAACAAAGACCAACATGTACACACACGTCCCACATACTGTGTCTGGACACTTGTATGGTTGTGTTTGTATGTCATATTTCCAGTATTGATGTTTCAACAACTTCAACAGGCTTTTTTATTCATTTCACCTTTATTTAACCAGGTAAGCAAGTTGAGAACAAGTTCTCATTTACAATTGCAACCTGCACGGTGTGTGCAGTGTTGTTGTAGTTATGTTGAATGGTTGACTCTTACTGCACTACACTATTATCAGCATTCAGAACTAAGGGAAAAGGGAACTCCCAGATGAGTTGTCTGGTTGTGTAGGCAGTGTGTGTGATCACCTGCAGAGTATGGGACAGTCCTGTAAATCTCTCATGTCAGCAGCCCATCAGCCACACCTTACATATTTCTAAAGTTGGCTAGAAAGTTCTTAGTCCTTACAACAACACAGGATTTGAAAAAGTTGTTGACTACAGTGGAGTGTAAGTGTTTATTTTCCACCTTGCAGAAAAGGCCCACCATTCAATGACACTATGGAATGTACCATTGATAAAATACCCTAGAATTGGTGAAAAACTATCAAGTTAACTCATTTGGTAACACAGTTGATGAACTACCAGCACACACACACACACACACACACACGTTGATCATCATAGTAATGGTTCAGAAAGCTATCCATGATAGCCTACTCACGGCTCTTGGTGCTCCTCCACGCCTTAGTAGCAACAAACTCGTGGTAGACAGCGAAAGCTCCCAACATCAGCAGAACTAAGAACAGCATATGTTTCCCACTCCGTCTCAGTTTCTTCAGCGGGAAGAAAGACTTGACCATATTGACTGATCTCCCTGCTGCTTGCTCCCGGGGACCCAGTCAGTGAATTTGGCGGCTTTGTTCGTTCGGCAAAGTTGGACCAGGCTGACCGCCCGTCAGTCTCGCAACCCCGTTCGCGATACACGGACGGCGACCCCAACACTCCCACCTCCCGATGGTGGCGAGGTGACTTATTTCATCCCGTAAATAACCCGGCAGGCTCCGGCTTTGAGTTTGCTTTGACTCGAGCGCTATGTTGAATTTACCCCTGTTTAATCGAGTCGAGACTGGCTGTTGGGTTGGTTGACTACTACAAAGCTACATATCGAACTAAACAAAAAAATCATAGCAACCCCGCACAGTTTCCTGTGCCCTTCTCGCTTCACTGCGCAAACACAAACAGAACAAGCACATAAGCACCCGCTCAGAGAGATTTATGGGTGGGGTTACGTGGCCACGCCCGCGTCGTATCGCAGCCAGTGGCCCAGGTTGTAGGTTTCGACGAGATGGGAGGCAGTTTTTGTAACCATAACTCTTTTCCTAACCTTAACCTAATTCTTCTAACCTGCTACGAAAAGTAAAATCAGGTAGAAATCTCGGAGAGGCTATACGGACACGCTTGGTGCCCAAATTGATGACGTATGTCGCGCAGCTGAGAGTTGAGACGAATGGATTAGGTCCCGTCAATTGTCCTAAACCATTCCCAGCGAGCTAATTTATGCTGGCAACAATAGGATGGCGCTATTTAAAACTTGTAAAATAAAGTCATATGTATTTCGATGGGGGAGGTAGAAATAACTTGTAGTATTGGTCACCTTCTGGAAATCACCTTGACATGACATGCTAATTAGCTAATGTATCAACAAGCTGGTGTGAATGACCAGTGCAAGTGTTGTATCCATGTGTAGCCAGCAGATCCGACCCACTTGCTTACAGCTGCACTAGGGTCGGACAACATAACTGTGTAGATTAAGGCAATGGGGAGCTTGGAACATGTACGCAATCCAGGGATGAGATGCGTTGTACTCTGATTTTTCTCTTTATACCAACTGTTACACCGAGAAGATTGAACTGGCAGTCTTTCAAAAGGTGCTCCTTAAGGCAACCCGCGCACATTCATCCAAACACCTACGTTTATTGTAATGGTATTCTGTGATTGTTATTAGGCCTACACAAAATCAAATGTATTTGTCACATACACATGGTTAGCAGGTGTTAATGCAAGTGTAGCGAAATGCTTGTGCTTCTAGTTCCGACCATGCAGTAATATCTAACAAGTAATATAACCTAACAATTTCACAACTACCTTATACACACAAGTGTAAAGGCATGAATACGAATATGTACAAACAAATATATAAATGAGTGATGGCCGAACGGCATAGGCAAGATGCAGTAGCGTACAGTATAGAGTACAGTATATACATATGAGATTAGTAATGTAGGGTATGAAAACATATTGTAACGACCCTGGCTTTATAAGCGCGGGAATCGACTCAGCCGCACGAGCAGGCTTTTGCGGCACAGTCGAAGCGCGCCGGACCTCGGGCTCGAAGGTCGAGGGTTCGAGACCTGCTCCCTGCTGTTTCATTACATTGGTGACAGAAGTGATCGGACCTTGCTCCCTGGTGTTTCATTACAATATTAAACGGCATGGTTTAAAGTGGCTAGTGATACATTACATCAAGATGGCAAGATGCAGTAGATGGTATAGCGTACAGTATATACATATGAGATGAGTAATGTAGGGTATGAGAACATTATATAAAATGGCATTGTTTAAAGTGGCTAGTGATACATTTAAATACATCAAGATGGCAAGATGCAGTAGATGGTATACCGTACAGTATATACATATGAGATGAGTAATGTAGGGTAAGTAAACATTAGTAAACTCAAAATGTCAGGTGGCACAGAGAATGCATTATAGTCTTCTGAGGGGGAAAAGGCATTGTCGTGCCCTCTTCACAACTTTTTTGGTGTGATTGGACCATGACAGTTTGTAGGTGATGTGGACACGAAGGATCTTGAAACTCTCGACCCGCTCAACTACAGCCCCATCGAGGTGAATGGGGGCGTGTTCGGCCCTCCTTTTCCTGTAGTCCACGATCATCTCCTTTGTCTTGCTCACGTTGAAGGAGAGGTTGTTGTCCTGGCACCACATTGCCAGGTCTCTGACGTCCTCCCTATAAGCTGTCTCATCGCTGTCGGTGATCAGGCCTACCACTGTGTTGTCATTAAACTTAATGATGGTGTTGGAGTCGTGCTTGGCCATGCAGTCGTGGGTGAATAGGGAGAACAGGAGTGGAGTGCAATTGCAATTGAGATTGCTTCATCTGTGGATCTGTTGGGACGGTATGCGATTTGGAGTGGGTCTAGGGTTTCTGGGATTATGGTGTTGATGTGAGCCATGACCAGCCTTTCAAAGCACTTCATGGCTACTGACGTGAGTGCTACACGGCGGTAGTCATTTAGGCAGGTTACCTTCGCTTTTTTGGGCACAGGGACTATGTGGGTCTGCTTGAAACATTTAAGCATTGCAGACTTGGTCAGGGACAGGTTGAAAATGTCAGTGAAGACACTTGCCAGTTGGTCTGTGCATGCTCTGAGTACACATCCTGGTAGTCCGTCTGGTCCTGTGAATGTTGACCTGTTTAAAAGTCTTGCTCACGGAAATTCACGCACTTATCAAGAGAACATCCCTGGGCATCCCTACTGATCTGATCTGGCGGACTCATTAAAGTAAAATGCTTCATTTGTAAATGATGTCTGAGTGTTGGAGTGTGCCCCTGGCTAGCTGTAAAAAACACACACAAAAAAAGACAATTGTGCTGTCTGGTTTGCTTAATATAAGCACTTTGACATGACTTATACTTTGATACTTAGGTATATTTTTGCAATTACATTTACTGACTTAGTATTTTACTGGGTGACTTTCAGTTGAGTCATTTTCTATTAAGGTATCTTTACTCAAGTATCACCATTTGGTATTTTTTCAACCACTGCCAGTGGAGAAGTTATTGTATGGTCAAGTTAATGTATCCGGAAGCATCACACCTGGTCCTGTTCAGTGTTTTGTTGTCATAGTCAAACTATGCTGGCAGCTCTATCGCTAGGGATTGAATAGCTTATGTCAGAGTGTGTGACAGCCTGTGTTCATCAGAAGAGTCAGTGTCTGTAAGATGACACTGCGGATGGCCCTGCCTTGGCGCCCAGTAACCCAGTGTGTGTGTGTTACCCAGCAGTGACCCTGCAATGGGGAGAGAAATCTAACGTTCTAGCCTTGAATAGGCCGTCTTTAAGTCTTCATACACAAGGTTATAAGAGCATATAGAAAATAAAAACCGTAACTGAAGTAGCTACAATATTGACTTAATTCCGTAGGAACCTGTCCTCTTTTACATTGATAGCAAAGAACTACAGGTGAAAGCAAAAATCTGATATAAGCTACGCATCCATCATGTTGCTTTCACCGGTCTTGTTTTCCCTCCTTTATCTCCAGCCACAGCATGTGACCTTCATATGTTTACCTATTCAATGAGATGGAAACCAGGACACAGTTGTATGTGAAGGAAACAGGAAGTAGAGCCACCTGATGTCATGGCCACCTAAGCAGCCATGCAGGTGAAAGGAGAGACAGGTTCAGCTGATGGTCAGTACTACTGACCCACCACCAACTGAACACAAATGTCTAGTGAACTGAGTTAGCCTAGTTCCTGTTTGTGGTGGGTTCATATCCACAGTTAACAGAACAATAACTTCAACAACTCTGGTCTGATCTAGGATCATGTCGATCCAGATCTGGTTCAGATAGCTGGTTTACAGAAGAGGGTGGTAGGTTTGAGCTCTGCATTGGCCACATATACTGATTTATATGGCTCTGGATGAGGGCTTTCCAACCCTGTTCTTGGAGATACCCTCCTGTAGGTTTTTCTCCAACCCCAGTTGTAAACTGACCTGATTCAGCTTATCAACCAGGTAATTATTAGAATCAGGTGTGCTAGATTAGAGTTGGAGCAAAAATCTACAGGAAGGGTTGGGGAGCACTGCTCTGGATTAAAGAGAAAATGATACCAGATTTTATTTTTTTGAACCTTTATTTAACTAGGCAAGTCAGTTAAGAACAGTGGGTTAACTGCCTTGTTCAGGGGCAGAACGACAGATTTTTACCTTGTCAGCTTGGGGATTCAATCTTGCAACCTTTCAGATACAAGTCCAACGCTCTAACCACTAGGCTACCCGCCGCCCCGTCAGATCATTACTATCTGTAGGATTTAAAAAGAAAATACATCACACACAGGAGGCCAGACCCTTCAAACATGCTGAAACTGCCATGTTGCAAACCAGCTTTAGGAAATCCAACTGTTGTGCTTGTCCCGGGACCCGAATTTGTTGTCACCCCACTGAAGTTTCCATTTAAACGGTTAAGAGTTGGTTTAGGGTCGTCCCAAGGAACGGTCTTTGAATTTCCTTGTCATACATTATCGGTATATTCTATCTGAAATGGGAGAATTGCTTTTGGTTCACCCAATTAGTTTGTATTTGAATCTTGTAAAAACTACTTTTATTGTTTCCACTGTATACTACAAAATCGATTGGTCAAAAGATACAGTGACCTAAGTACAAAAATGAGGACACAGACCAGAGTTTGAGTAATTTCTGTTTATTAGTCATTAGAGCCTTCAGTCTGAGAACCAATCGTGATGCTCCAATCAGATAGACCTCCCCCCAACCAACCAGCATGCAGTTGACACCCCAAACCCTGACCAATCTCACTCCCTAGCTGCTCTGCTTCACAGGACCTTGTTTAGCTGAACCTAGAGCCAGGTCTGCTGGAGATGCTGTATGCAAGAATAAGATTACAGTAAGTCTGCATCTCAAATGACACCAATTACCTATATAGTGCACTACTTTAGTAGCCACCTCTGACCATTGGTCAAAAAGTAGGGCATATTGAGCCATCTACAACAGGGTCTCCCAAACTCGGTCCCCCGCCCTAGCACTACACAGATAATTTAATTAACCAACTCATCATCCAGCTTTGATTCTTTGAATCAGCTGTGTAGTGTTGGGGAAAAATCTAAACGTGCACCCATTGGGGGCCCCAGGATCGCGTTTGGGAAACCCTGATCTACAAGGTATAGAGTGTCATTTGGAAAGCAGACAGACTACAGTAAGACTATATATGTAATGTGACTGAGCTTGATACTGGTTCAGTCTGACCAGAAGAAGCGGCTTAAGCTACTTCACACACACCCTTCTAGGTGTGAAGTAAATCATCATCCCATGAAGAACAATTAAGAGAAATCATAAACCCAGAGTAAGAACATACAGTGCGTTTGAGAAGCAGAGAGCAACCGTTTAGTTAGCATGACTGCTGCTAGAGAGGGAGCTGCTACTGTCACACATACACATGAAGCAGTCCCCAGGAGTTGATCAGTTGGCCTTGGAAGGTGGTGAGAAGTGAAGGGGATTTGGGGATTAGCCCTTGCTGGGTGAAAGGGGGTTTACACACACATACACACAAATACGCACACCCAGTACTGGGCTTCCAACTCCATTAAGCAAAGAGCTCTATGAGTAAAGGGGGGGGGGAGTAGCAGGAGTGGTGGAGGGAGGGACAGCCTGCTACATGCTAACCAGAGGGATGGGGGGGCACTCCTTTTAGCCACACCTCCTGAGTGCAGTCAGCTACAGAAGGCCCACCCAGCCAGCTAGCTGCCATGACGATAGCACACAGACACACACACACTCACACAGGGGATACAGTTGAGCCATGGACACACACACACTTATCACAAACACATTCTCTCTTTATAAACACAAATGTCTGAAGTTTTAAAAGTCTTCATGACACAGTCTGACATCTTTCTCCAGTAGTCATTACTCCTGTCCTCCACTCTCCTCTACATCCATCCCACCTACGTTCTCCGCCCCCTTGTCAGCGTCCTTCTATTCATCACAGCAGAAACAAAAAGAGAGACATTAAAACAGTAATTTACACTGAGTATACAAAACATTAAGAACATGCTCTTTCCATAACATAGGCTACCCAGGTGAAAGCTATGATCCCTTATTGATGTCACTTGTTAAATTCACTTCAGTGTAGATGAAGGGAAGGAGACAGGTTAATGAAGGATTTTTAAGCCTTGAGACAGTTGAGACATGGAATATGTATATGTGTGCCATTCAGAGTGTCAATGGGCCAGAAAAAATATTTAAGTGCCTTTGAAAAGGGTATGGCAGTAGCTGCCAGGCACACTGGTTTGAGTGTGTCAAGAACTGCAATGCTGCTGGGTTTTTCACACTCAACAGTTTCCTGTGTGTATCAAGAATGGTCCACCACCCAAAAGGACATCCAGCTAACTTGACAACTGTGGGAAGCATTGGAGTCAACATGGGTCAGCATCCCTGTGGAACGCTTTCTTATATGATGCTAAGTGTGGGTTAATCTGTTCTGATGTCTCTCCAGTATTCAATCTCAACTCACCTTGGGGCTAGGGGAAGAGTTGAATCTGTAGGAGCTAGGGGAAGTGTAGGGTGGCTACAGGAAATGTGTAGTGTGTTGGCTGTTTGACTCACCTTGGCGTCTCTCTCTGCGAACTTCTGGAACATGTTGGCGTAGAGCCTCTTGTCCTTCTCATGCTGCTCCTTAATCTGTTTCTGGCACAGAGCCACCTGGGAGGGCAGACAGAGAGCCCCGGATCAGACAAAGAGCAAGCAGAGATGGACATCCAGATGAGAGGAGAGGGAAGTTTAGACGGGGCACATAAAGACCATTCTAGTACAGTACCTGGCTCTTGGCGGCCTTGTTGCTAGGATAAAGCTGGGTGACGCGCTGGAAGTCTGCTCTCGCCCTATCAAACTCCTTCATGGCAAACAGCGCCTCCCCCCTCCGGAATAGAGCCTTTTCATTGGATTCGTCTAGCTCCAGGGCCTTCACACACATGCGAGAGAGAGCAGAAACCAAAAGTAAGTGGGGGAATAGGTTTGGTGTGGAATATTTAGGAAGTCAGATATGTTCAGATATAGTCAGGTCAGGTGTGTGTATCTCCTAATCAAGTCTGTGTGTACCTTGTCACAGTTGTCGAAGGCAGAGCTTGGTTCCTGAAGCTTGATGAAGCACATGGCCAGGTTGAGGTGAGCAGCCAATCGCAGGGCTTTAGCTTTCTGGTCCTCCCCCTCAGGCAAACTTGATTCATTCTCCAGCCATGACACAATCCTCTTATACTGGACAGACGCTTGGCGATGCTTCCCTTCCTACACACACACACACACACACACACACACACACACATTATACTAAACATGCTCACACAGTCTCACCTCAGAATTATACATTCATCCAGGTTTCTCAAACGTCAAATTTCAAAGTGTTTCAGGTTATCTCCGAAATCTTAAAGTTAGGCATTAACTGCAAATGGCTACGGTAAGGGTTAAGGTTTGGGATAGGCTTAAAACAAAAATCTAAAAAACAACTTTCCATCGCTGCTGGATTCAAACATGCAACCTTTTGCACCAGAGGCAGACGCTTAAACCCATCCACCAACCCCACCGCCCTAGCAAAAATACAACTTATTTAAAGGCAACAGCGCGTTTCCACATCATCTCCCGACAACCCCAGACAAGGCTGGATGTCTAATACTGACTCGTATCACGGGTGACCTGGCTAGTTATACTGCACTGCTGCTTGAAGCTACTTATCTCCACCCACACACAGGTAACCTAGCGGTTAAGAACCTGTCGATGTGCCCTTGAGCAAGGTACTTAATCCTAATTGCTCCTGTATGTCTCTCTGGATCTGCCAAATGACTAAAATCTAAACCTTGAAGTACTGTGTTCCTTTCTCCTTAATGATGACGCTCTGCTCCAGTTTCTCTGCTGAGTTCATCTCCCAGGATTCCTTAGCCTGGGGAACAGGAAATGCTTCAGTCAGCCAGCAAATCACCTCTCAAAACACCAGACTCATCTGGGGTACACTTAGTAGGCAAACAGTTTGGAAATGTCATGAATAAAATGCCTAAGGCATGTCTCTGGACAGGACTCTGGTTGATATTGCTAAAGGGTGAGGGGTCATACCTTCTCGAAGGTGGTCAGTTTGAGTTTGTACTGCAGAGTGGCTCCACCAGGAATATTGTACTTGCTGCTTCCTATGTTTCCATAGCCATACCTATACACACACACACACTTAGAAATTCATATCGACACACACTACAATTAGATATCCATACATACACAGCCACATAACTCAGCCAATATACCCAGAGAACACACCATTATACACTGCTCAAAAAAATAAAGGGAACACTTAAACAACACAATGTAACTCCAAGTCAATCACACTTCTGTGAAATCAAACTGTCCACTTAGGAAGCAACACTGATTGACAATAAATTTCACATGCTGTTGTGCAAATGGAATAGACAACAGGTGGAAATTATAGGCAATTAGCAAGACACCCCCAATAAAGGAGTGGTTCTGCAGGTGGTGATCACAGACCACTTCTCAGTTCCTATGCTTCCTGGCTGATGTTTTGGTCACTTTTGAATGCTGGCGGTGCTTTCACTCTAGTGGTAGCATGAGACGGAGTCTACAACCCACACAAGTGGCTCAGGTAGTGCAGCTCATCCAGGATGGAACATCAATGCGAGCTGTGGCAAGAAGGTTTGCTGTGTCAAGAAGGTTTGCTGTGTCTGCCAGCGTAGTGTCCAGAGCATGGAGGCACTACCAGGAGACAGGCCAGTACATCAGGAGACGTGGAGGAAGCCGTAGGAGGGCAACAACCCAGCAGCAGGACCGCTACCTCCGCCTTTGTGCAAGGAGGAGCAGGAGGAGAACTGCCAGGGCCCTGCAAAATCACCTCCAGCAGGCCACAAATGTGCATGTGTCTGCTCAAACGGTCAGAAACAGACTCCATGAGGGTGGTATGAGGGCCCGACGTCCACAGGTGGGGGTTGTGCTTACAGCCCAACACCGTGCAGGATGTTTGGCATTTGCCAGAGAACACCAAGATTGGCAAATTCGCCACTGGCGCCCTGTGCTCTTCACAGATGAAAGCAGGTTCACACTGAGCACATGTGACAGACGTGACAGTCTGGAGACGCCGTGGAGAACGTTCTGCTGCCTGCAACATCCTCCAGCATGACCGGTTTGGCGGTGGGTCAGTCATAGTGTGGGGTGGCATTTCTTTCGGTGTGCTCACCAGAGGTAGCCTGACTGCCATTAGGTACCGAGATTAGATCCTCAGACCCCTTGTGAGACCATATGCTGGTGCGGTTGGCCCTGGGTTCCTCCTAATGCAAGACAATGCTAGACCTCATGTGGCTGGAGTGTGTCAGCAGTTCCAGTTCCTAATAAGAATATTTCATTCATTCAGATCTAGGATGTGTTTTTTTAGTGGTCCCTTAATTTTTTTGAGCAGTGTATGTTTCTCAAAATAACAACATAGTATGTAGACTAGGTTTGTAATGTGTGTGTCTATATTACTTGGGTTTGATGATGAAGAGTGACTCCTCTCCCTGTTCCATGGCGGTCAGGGCTTTCTCCACCCCACTTGGCAGACCCAGACTCTTTCCATCTCCCAACTCAAACTTCAGCTCCCTCTGGTCAAAGACCTTGCCCTCACAGCTGCCCTCCACGCACACTGTAGGGGAAAGAGACCGAGAAAGGTGTGAGAGATTGTAGCCTGTACAGTAGGTCTTAGTTTGGAATATCCCTGTTTCTTTCTGATGATGATATGTTTGTGTGTGTACCTTCTACGGCAGCTCCTTCATTAGGTTTGGAGTATCCCGCTCCCTTAGTGATGATGCGACGGATAATTCCTCCATCCTCTCCCTCAGTGATGTCCTCCCTCGAAACTCAAACAGCTCCACCTAACACACACACAAAACATCAATTTAAGCACTCAGTCACACACGTCAATGTTGACACCGAATGTTTACCTAAAACAGACTTAATCCCTCACAGACAGACAGGTTACCTGGAAGACAAGAGTAGCATTGGGGGGTATCTTCGGGGGGCTGCCGGCGGTGCCATAGGCGTACTCTGGTTTACAGATCAGCTGGCTAATCTCTCCTACTTTCATAGTAGCCACTCCCAGGTCCCACGCCTTGATTACCTGACCTACACACACACACATCAAAAGTTTTGATCACCTGGCATGTACTTCAACACACACACGCACAAACACACACACACACACACCTTTGCCCAGCTCAAAGGAGAACTTCTCTCCTCGTTCGCGACTGGAGTCAAATGGGGTTCCATCCAGCAGCGTGCCAACATAGTGAACAAACACCTTGTCCCCCGTCATAGGCAGCTCTGTCCCTGTGCCCTCTTGCTTCACCAACTACAGATGTAGGAGAGGGAGAGAGGGAAAGAGTGACAGTGAAGGTTAGTTATGCTGTAGCAGTGTATGGCATAGTCTGTCTGTGGTAGTGTTAGGTATTTTATTAGGATCCCCATTAGCGGTTGCAAAAGCAGCAGCTACTCTTCCTGGGGTCCACACAAACCATAACATAACACAGACCATTAAATAGACAAGAACAGCTCAAGGACAGAACTTCATCAATTTAAAAAATGTATGTAAAAAGAGGCACACGTAGTCTCCATATCAATACATACAAACTATCTAGGTCAAGTAGGAGAGAGGCGTTGTGCTGTGAGGTGTTGCTTTATCAGTTTTTTTTAAACCAGGTGTGCTGTTCATTTGAACAATATGAGATGGAAGAGAGTTCCATGCAATAATGGCTCTATATAGTACTGTACGCTTTCTGGAATTTGTTTTGGATTTGGGGACTGTGAAAAGCTAAACGCCAAGTAATTTAGTCTCCTTAACTTGTTCAACAGCCACACCATTCATTACCAGATTCAGCTGAGGTATAGCACTTAAGGAATTATTTGTACCAAATACAATGTGCTTAGTTTTAGAGATGTTCAGGACCAGTTTATTACTGGCCACCCATTCCAAAACAGACTGCAACTCTTTAAGAGTTTCATTGACTTCATTAGCAATGGTTGCTGATGCGTATATGGTTGAATCATCAACATACATGGACACACGTTTTGTTTAATGCCAGTGGCAGGTCCTTGGTAAAAAAAATAGAAAAGAGTAGAGGGCCTAGAGAACTGCCCTGCAGTACACCACCCTTTACATGTTTGATATTAGAAAACCCCTCTGAGATCTATTAGATCAACATCTCTGAAGCCACGATATGGCAGAGGTTGAAAAGCCATAACAACAGGTTTTGGTCAATAATATCGAATGCTGCACTGAAATCTAACAGTACAGCTCCCACAATCTTATTATCCATTTCTTTCAACCAATCATCAGTCATTTGTGTCAGTGCAGTACATGTTTAGAAATAGCATTGTATTTGGTGAAACACCATTCTTTCCAACAGTTTGCTAAGAGCTGGCAGCAAGCTTATATAGGTCTGCTGTTAGAACCAGTAAAAGGCTGCTTACTATTGCTTCCCTCCAGGCCTGAGGACAAATACTTTCCTCTAGGCTCAGATTAACCCTTGTGCGGTGTTCCATGTTTTCGTTAGTAACCCAATGTTCGTGGGTCTGATGGACCCACAACATCATTGGGTTTTTAAAACAATACAGCCATAACAATTTACATAAAAATACTTAACACTTCAAAAAAACAAAAATCTCAAATCAAGACATTGGTGGAATAAATCATGTTTATCTTGAACAAATATAAATGAAACAAGGTTTTCATCACTATTGACGTTTAATGCTTTGAACAAACTGGAAGGACAAATTTTACATACAGTATTTTATGGGAATGATAAATGAGCCCAATTGAACACAAATTAAGGCCGGTCTACACACCACATGAGGGACAGAGTTTTACTGTGTGTGTGTTGCAAATGTATTTCTTGCACTTGATGCACGTGTCTTTCTGTCCTTCTTGGGTCCACACACATGGCAGCGAATCTTCTTGTTACTACCGGCTGCAATCTAGGATGATGAAATCACTTCAGGAATTTTACAAACATCTCACTCACATATATAAACTCAGCAAAAATAAATGTTTACTCACTGTCAACTGTGTTTATTTTCAGCAAACTTTAAATGTGTAACTATTTGTAGGAACATAACATTCAACAGACAAACTGAACAAGTTCCACAGGCATGTGACTAAAATAAACGAAATAATGTGTCCCTGAACAAGCGGGGGGGGGGGGCAAAATCAAAAGTAACAGTCAGTATCTGGTGGGCCACCAGCTGCATTAAGTACTGCAGTGCATCTCCTCCTCATGGACTGCACCAGATTTGCCGGTTCTTGCTGGGAGATGTTACCCAAACAAGGGTTAAAGATATGACAGATAGGAGTGGCTAGAGTCAACTACTATCCTCAGTATCTTTCCATCTAAGTAGTCAATGCCAGGAGGTTTGTCATTATTGATCGTTAACAATTATTTTTCTACCTCTCCCACACTAACTTCACAAAATTCAAAACGTGCAATACTTTTCATTCATTATTTGTTTTTTTTAAGCATGAATATAATGGCTCACTGTTCATTGTTGGCATTTCCTGCTCAAATTTGCCCACTTTGCCAATGAAGTAATCATTAAAATAATTGGCAACATCAAATGGTTGTGATAAATACTCCATCTGATGGAGTTGAATTTATCTTTCTGCCCATAACTTCATTTAAAAGTAATCCTACATTTTTTCTCCATCATTCTTTATATCATTGATCTTGGCTTCATAATACAGTTTAGAGGTCGACCGATTATGATTTTTCAATGCCGATACCGATTATTGAAGGGCCAAAAAAAGCAGATACCGATTAAATCGGAATATTTTTATTTATTTATTTGTAATAATGACAATTACAACAATACTGATTTTTATTTTATTTTAACTTAATATAATACATCAATAAAACCTAACCCTAACCCATGCAGAGCAAGGGGAACAACTACTCCAAGTCTCAGAGCGAGTGACGTTTGAAACGCTATTAGCGCGCACCCCGCTAACTAGCTAGACATTTCACATCAGTTACACCAGCCTAATCTCGAGAGTTGATAGGCTTGAAGTCATAAACAGAGCAATGCTTGAAGCATTGCGAAGAGCTGCTGGCAAAACACATGAAAGTGCTGTTTGAATGAATGCTTACGAGCCTGCTGGTGCCTACCATCGCTCAGTCAGTCTGCTCTATCAAATCATAGACTTAATTATAACATAATAACACACAGAAATACGAGCCTTCGGTCATTAATATGGTCGAATCTGGAAACTATCATCTATCATCATCACAAAACGTTTATTCTTTCAGTGAAATACGGAAACGTTCCGTATTTTATCTAACGGGTGGCATCCATAAGTCTAAATATTGCTGTTACATTGCACAACCTTCAATGTTATGTCATAATTACATACAATTATGGCAAATTAGTTTGCAATGAGCCAGGCAGCCCAAACTGTTGCATATACCCTGAAGTGACACAATTTCCCCTGGGACCTGTGCTGCCTGCTAACCTGGATTTCTTTTAGCTAAATATGCAGGTTTAAAAAATATATACTTCTTTGTATTGATTTTAAGAAAGGCATTGATGTTTATGGTTAGGTACAGTCGTGCAACGATTGTGCTTTTTTCTCAAATGCGCTTTTGTTAAATCATCCCCCGTTTGGCAAAGTTGGCTGCCTTTGTTAGGAAGAAATAGTCTTCACAGTTCGCAAGGTAAACTAGTAATATCATCAACCATGTGTAGTTAACTAGTGATTATGATTGATTGATTGTTTTTTTAAAGAGAAGTTTAATGCTAGCTAGCAACTTACCGTGGCTTCTTACTGCATTTGCGTAACAGGCAGGCTCCTCGTGGAGTGCAATGTAAGGTAGGTGGTTAGAGTGTTGGACTAGTTAACTGTAAGGTTGCAAGATTGAATCCCCGAGCTGACAAGGAAAAAAATCTGTCATTCTGCCATAATAATAATTTTAAAATAATAATTTTAAAAAGAAAATCGGCCAAATCGGTGTCCAAAAATACAGATTTCCGATTGTTATGAAAACTTGAAATTGGCCCTAATTAATTCGGCCATTCCGTTTAAAATCGGTCGACCTTTAATACAGTTTCTTCTTTTTGTTGAGTTGTCACATAAGTCTCAATTTGCAGTAAGTCAGCCAGTCAGATGTGCAGCCAGACTTATTAGCCACTCCTTTTGCCCCATCTCTTTCAACCATACAGTTTTTAAATTTCTCATCAATCCATGGAGGTTCTAAGAGCTCTAACAGTTCTGACAGTCAATTTCTGAACAGGTGCATGCTTACTTTTATGTATGTAGTCTAGTACTTTGGGCTGCTGTTGTGTTTAGGTCGTGGGCTCAAACTGTTCAAGGGATGATTTATTTGTGTGATGATGTGGAAACTGTCTGAGACACCATGTGCAAGTCTGCCTTTAGGGAAATACACCATGGGCCAGAATGACTGACAGTCTCTCTCTCTCACACACACACACACACACATCTCGGTGTCAACATTGACCAGCCATACTGCCTGCAGATATAGGATATTCAGCTGGGAAGGATCAGGTCACCAAAACCAGAATGAGAATCTCCACCTCCCCCCCTCCAAGCAGCTGTAGGTATCCCAAATATGGCAGGCTCTAGAAAACGTCCGGGTAACCAGATATGTTTGCTGACAAACAAGAAACTATGAAATGCTTTTACCCAGGCCAGAACCTTCTAGCCAAAACTACGACACTTCTAGATCACTGCTAAGTCTGAATAGTGATGACTAGACATTTGATAGTTAGCTGCAGAAACACCTATTTCAGTGACCGTACAAACTACCTAGCAATGATAACATCTCTGATTACATAGGGAAGTGAGATGCACCAAGCTGCAACCCCACAGCAGCCTGAGACTGAAACTAGCCTGTCACTAAAACCAATACTATCGCCATCTAATGGCAGTGGTTAATCCCTACCACATACATGTGAACTTTTCTTTCCTAGATTCCTTTCCTCACGGGTGGTCAGGGCTCCACAGTAACTCCACTTAATATAAAACATCAATAAAATCAATTTAGCCTGAAATAAATAATGAAACATGTTCAATTTGGTTTAAATAATGCAAAAACAAATTGTTGGAGAAGAAAGTAATATGTGCCATGTAAAAATGTGTGCCATGTGAAAAATCTAACATTTAAGTTCCTTGCTCAGAACATGAGAACATATGAAAGTTGGTGGTTCCTTTTAACATAAGACTTCAATATTCCAAGGTAAGAGGTTTTAGGTTGTAGTTAATATAGTATTTATAGGACTATTTCTCTCTATACCATTTGTATTTCATACACCTTTGACTATTGGATGTTCTTATTAGGAACTATAGTATTGCCAGTGTAATAGTATAGCTTCCGTCCCCCTCCTCGCCCCTAACTGGGCTCGAACCAGGAACACGTCGACAACAGCCACACTCGAAGCATCGTTACCCATCGCTCCACAAAAGCCGCGGCCCTTGCAGCGCAAGGGGAATAACTACTCCAAATCTAAAAGAGAGTGACGTTTGAAACAGTATTAGCGCACACCCAGCTAACTAGCTAGCCATTTCACATTGGTTACACCAGCCATTAGGCTGATAGGCTTGAAGTTATAAACAGTGCTGTGCTTGGAAAGAGCTGCTGGCAAAACGCACGAAAGTGCTGTTTGAATGAATGATTACGGGCCTGCTGCTGCTCAGTCAGACTGCTCTATCAAATCAGACTTAATTATAACACACAGAAATACGAGCCTTTGGTCATTAATATGATTGAATCCGGAAACTATAATTTCAACAACAAAAAAAAAGTTTATTATTTCAGTGAAATACGGAACCGTTCGGTATTTTATCTAACGGGTGGCATTCCTAAGTCTAAATATTCTTGTTACATTGCACAACCTTCAATATATGTCATAATTACGTAAAATTCTGGCAAATTAGTTCGCAATGAGCCAGGCAGCCAAAACTGTTGCATATACCCTGACTGCGTGCAATGAACACAAGAGAAATGACACAATTTCACCTGGTTAATATTGCCTGCTAAACTGGATCAGTAGTTATAACTAGTGATTATGATTTATTGTTTTTTATAAGATAAGTTTAATGGTAGCTAGCAATTTACCTTGGCTTCTACTACATTCGTGTAACAGGCAGGCTACTCGTGAAGTGCAATGGTGGAACCCCTGAGCTGACAAGGTGAAAATCTGTCATTCTGCCCCTGAACGAGGCATTTAACCCACAGTTCCTAGGAAGTCATTGAAAATAAGTAATAAGTATGACGCTACACACTTGTATTTGCGGAGTTTCTCCCATTCTTCTCTGCAGATCCTCTCAAGCTCTGTCAGGTTGGATGGGGAGTGTTGCTGCACAGCTATATTCAGGCCTCTCCAGAGATTTTAGATCAGGTTCAAGTCCAGGCTCTTGCTCGAACATTCAAGGGTATTCAGAGACTTGTCCCTAAACCACTTCTGCGTTGTCTTGGCTGTGTGCTAAGGGTTGTTGTCCTGTTGGAAGATGAACCTTCGCCCCAGTCTGAGGTCCTGGGCTGGTTTTCATCAAGGATCTCTCTGTACTTCGCTCCATTCATCTTTCCCTCGATCCTGACTAGTCTCCCAGTCCCTTCTGCTGAACAACATCCCCACTGCATGATGCTGCCATCACCATGCTTCACCGTAGAGATGGTGCCAGGTTTCCTCTAGACATGACGCTTGGCATTCAGGCCAAAGAGCTTAATCTTTGCTTCATCAGACCAGATAATCGTGTTTCCCATGGTCTGATTAGGTGCCTTTTGGCAAACTCCAAGCAGGCTGTCATGTGCCTTTTACCAAGGAGTGGCTTCTGTCTGGCTACTCTACCATAAAGACCTGACTGGTGGAGTGCTGCAGAATTTGTTGTCCTTCTGGAAGGTACTCCAATCTCCACAGAGGAACTCTGGAGCTCTGTCAGAGTGACCATCGGGTTCTTGGTCACTTCCCTGACCAAGGCCCTCTCCCCCGATTGCTCAGTTTGGCCGGGCAGCCAGCCCTAGCGAGTCTTGGTGGTTCTAAACGTCTTCCATTTAAGAATGATTTAGGCCACTGTGTTCTTGGGGCCCTTCAATGCTGCAGAATTGTTTTGGTACCCTTCCCCAGATCTGTGCCTCGACGCAATCCGGTCTCCGAGCTCTACTGACAATTTCTTCGACCTCATGGCTTGGTTTTTGCTCTGACATGTACTGTCAACTGCACCACTCGGTAGGCCCTCACTGGCTTATTTACAAAATTACACTGATTGGCCCAAGGGGGGAATTGCATCATTCATGAGAGCATGACATGTTTACTGTAGTATAGTTCTATGTTATTCTTGATACCATATCCTGTTTGGAGGTTTTTTGACTAATGTCACATTATGCTAATATAGCAAAAATTTGCACGCTAGCCAATCAACAACTATAACGATGTATTTAAACAACCAACCTGTCTATGAAGACATAAAATGCGCAGTTTGAGGTACTCCGTGAAGTGACATTGCAAGCTAGCTCATTGCTGCCCCCTTATCTCAAGTCCAAGGCTGACCGGGGTACTGCAGGCTGCCATTAGCTACTAAATGGGGCGCCAGGGTAGCCTAGTGGTTAGAGCGTTGGACTAGTAACCGGAAGGTTGCAAGTTCAAATCCGAGCTGACAATGTACAAATCTGTCGTTCTGCCCCTGAACAGGCAGTTAAACCACTGTTCCTAGGCCGTCATTGAAAATAAGAATTTGTTCTTAACTGACTTGCCTCGTTAAATAAAGGTTAAAACATTTTTTTTTTTATTATCATCCTGTGTAAGATTTTATTCGATTTTTTATATAAATCGGTTCAAGGTCATACATCTGGTGTAATATAAAAAAATATTGGTATCGTGACTATAATGGTAGGCTGAACAATAGAACGAGTCAAAATTCACCCAAGGCTTTAAAATGGCAAAAGAACGTTGGCTAAGCTGGAACACTAGCACGAGCCCATAGCAATTGAATGGAATCGAACGGTCGCAGAGCCTCTTCTGACTAAAAGGCACAAAGAAATGTATCCCTTTTTATTTTACTACTACCACCATCTGCTCTTAGGACGAAACTGAAAAATAACTTGTGTAGAAAGTAAACGTCCTCACCTCAATGGTGCCAAGTGTGCTTATGTCTGCATAATGAGGAAGTAAGAAAAAAAATAAAACTGACTATTTCTGGTCTAGCGATCGATGACAGTAGAGTACACTGCCCAACCTTATGTAATTAGAAAGAGATTATCCTTATTAAAATGGTGTCCGATTTGGAGAAAAAAAATGAAAATATACACATTGGAAGATATTTGGCAAAATATACCAGCATGCCTCTCCATAGGAAAACAAAGGGAGAGGCTCAACGTTCCAAGGGCAAAAGGTATTCCCGGGCTAGTGTTTGATGACAGCGAAGTACGCTGCCTTACATAATTAGAAAGAGGAGGTTCTCATGTTTAAATGGTGTCCGAATTGACAAAAATGAAAATATACATATTGCAAGATATTTGGCGAAAGACAGACATACCTATATTTCCCTACAGTAAACAATGGGACAACCTCAAAGTTCCATGAGTAATTTTTTGTTGTTGTTTACATTTTAACTACCAGAAACGTGGGCAGGTCTCATTGACAACAATAACAAAGCAGCCATTGTGACATATAACAATAAACTGGGAATATAACTTTCGGAAGGAGAGTTGGTGCCACGGTGCACAATAGAATGAAGTAATAGGAGCTGCCAGGTTGAAAAATCCTCTAAAATATGGCCTGTTTATTTCGTGATTACTCCAAAACTACTGCAAGCAGCTGGGACATATGGTAATATTGTGAAAGTGGGCTCCATGGCAGATGCAATGAACTGGGGGGCAGGTAGCCTAGTGGTTTGGGTGTTGGGCCAGAAACCAAAAGGTTGCTAGATCGAATCCCTGAGCTGCCAAGAATCTGTCGTTCTGCCCCTGAACAAGGCAGTTAACCGTCATTGTAAATAAGAATTTGTTCTTAACTGACTTGCCTAGTTAAATAAAGGTTGAATAAAAATACAGAAACTAGTTTTTTATCAGAAAAGGCCATTATTAAAAACGTCATGTGTCCGGCCTAACAATGCCTGCAGAACCGTGGTCGGCATTGAACTTCGTGGATTCAAGGCGAGGGTTGCAGTCATTCTCCCCTGGGTTAACCACAGCCAGTAGTTGGCGATATTATGGTTTTAGTCACAGGCTGCTACGGGCCTGCACATGGATACTACAGGGGGAAGATGGGGCTGATGAGGAAGCTAGCATGGTCGAGGTGACGTCACGATGTGAGGAGCTCGTCAGCCAGCTAGCTAACGTTAGTTAAGTTTAGCCCGCAGATATAACTACAGTAGCAAACCCCAAATGTTGCATATAGATCATGGACTGCGCTGCAAAATCTCACTAATCTAAATCACCCTACTGTAGCCAACTGACCAAAATATTTTAGCTTTTTTTTTCTTCATTCAAGCCTGCTAGGTAGCTGGTTATACCATTCAATGAATTGCTATTGGCTAGATAGCGAGCATGCTAACACTAGCTGTTAGCTCGCTAGGGGGTTTCCACTATTTAACACAGCTGCAGAGTCAACATGGGCGATATCGTACAAATTTGTGACAACAAAAAAATTGCTTTTTGTCTTAAATTAAGGTTAGGTTTAGGTGTAAGGTTGGCAGTGTGGTTAGGGTTATGGTTAGGTTTAAAATCACATTTTAAGAAGATAAATATTAGAAATAGGCGGGGTTTAAGACTTTGTGGCCGTGGTAACTAGTGACGACCGCTAGTTAGTTAGTTACCTTTAAAACCCCTCCATCTTTCTTCTGCGTGATATCATCTCCCTCCATTGGTAATGGGATGTTCTGTCCTTCGTTGGCCACCTCTTCCGCAGTCATTGCCCTGGAGCACTTCTTTCTGCAAACCTCTCCTTCTCAGCTAGCTGACGTTAACTAGCAAACCACACAACTGCAAGTTTTGACTAACTAGATTAGAGCTAGCTACCAACTAGGGTTATGCAGGAGAGCTGCGCCACAAATCAAAGCTAACGCGCTTGATGGCTTTAAGAATCAGCTTTTCTCGTTAGCTATATTTTGGGTTTGCACTTTTAGTGCCAAATTACGCTGATGTCAATCGCTGTGCACCAGTCTCCAAACTGAAGTTGTGCCGTTGAGTTGCTTAGCTAGCTAATAAATCCAGAGGTCCACTTTGCTGTGTTGCTTGCTTGTTTCTCTGTCTAGCATCTGACAGTTGTCTAGGCTGCTAGCGTCTGGAAGAAGGGCCGAGAACTTTCGATACGCTGCAAGGGGGGTGGCGGGCTTTGGAAGGGACGGTCGTGAAGTGACTCATCGCCATCTAAACAAATACTGTACATTATCTCACACATTTCTTTCTTGAGTAGTAAACACAGCGAGGAATATATATATATTTTAAACAATAACGTTTTTTTTGTGGTGGGAGAAAGAGCATTGTTTTTTTTTACGTCCATCTTTCATATGGTCAAATTCTTTAAAATAAAAACCCAGACAGAGCTCAGCGCTCTCTCCCCACGCCGCCCGGGCACGTCCCTCCTGACGTTTCATTTCACCGGCGTGTCATTGGTCCGTTTCTGAAACACTTGGCGCGCTTGTAGAAGATGCACGAATTCTGTAAAAACATATTTGCTAGCTCCAGCCAGCCTCCAACTAGTCATTGAACTAAAATCAAACCATACCTGTGAGTATTTGTATTTATTGTTTTAACTATTCAACGGTTAAGTGTCACGATCGTTTCGAACTAACATCATCGACAACTGACCAGACTAGGAAGTAGCTAGCTAATGCATGCTCCATGCAATGTAGCTATAGCATAATCATTATTTGCCAAGGCTGACAGTCCCATACATAACGTTACAATGTAAAATGTATGTTAGACTCCACTACCTTCAGTTTAGACACAACGTCCCGTTCTGCCTTCTGCACAAAGTCAGTGATCCAGTCAGGCCCAGCAGAGGAGGATGGAATATGTTAGACAATGATCTAAAACCATTGATCTAAAACCCATAGGTAACAGTGTACTCCCAATGTAGTGTCACATCAGTTACCATGTATGGCATTGAGAAAGTCCGGTAACGTTAGTTTAACTGAGAATTCTCAACAACTTGATATGATAATGCTCAGCTTACAACAGTTCTGCTACGAAAAAAGTACCTAGCTAGCTCTAAATGTGCATTTCACGTACTAAAGAGTTTATATAGTACAGGTAATTACAACTGAGTTTGTCAGTGTTCTAACCCCCCAGGCAGCAAGAGTATTATTAGCAGTGATGGAAGAGGCTGGTGCCCCCCACTTCCCCTTCCCCTACCAGCCATACCCCATCCAGGAGCAGTTCATGCAGGCCCTGTATGGGGCACTGGAGCACAGCAAAGTCGGCATCTTTGAGAGCCCTACTGGAACGGTGTGTGTGTGTTCATATCTATGTAATAACGTGTGTGTCTATCTGTCTCAGTCTGTGTATTAATATATTGTTGTTCCAGGGCAAGTCTCTGAGTCTGATCTGTGGAGCTCTGAGCTGGCTGAGGGACCATGAGGAAAAGAGGAGACAGGAGGCAGACAGACTGCTGCAGGGGGATGGAGGTACATCTCTCTCCATCTCCTCATCCCTCTCTACCACAACATCCTCCTCTGCTGAGCCTGACTGGATCACTGACTTTGTGCAGAAGAAGGCAGAACGGGACTTTGTGTCTAAACTGAAGGTAGTGGTGTATATATGTTTGGGGAGGGGTCTTTGAGGTAGTTTGGTGTGACTTATGTGTTTACAGAATGTTAGCATCACTCTTGTGTTTCTGTATCTTTGTGTGTGTGTCAGGATGAAGAGCTGCGGAGGAAGAAGAGGGAGGAACACCTGGAAATGATCAGAAACAACTCTCAGCTGAAATACGCTCTGAAGAGAAAGGTAGAGCATAACATTCTAATATTCAGTAGAGTATAGCTGTATACAGTAACAGCTTAAATGTTGTGCGTGTGTGTATATGTAGAGCTGTGAGGATGATGAGGCAGTGAAGCTGCTGCAGCTAAGTAAGGACCCCCAGGAGGGGGAGCTAAACAACCCTGAGGAGGAGCTTATTGTGGCTGAGTATGAAAGCGATGACGAATCAAAGCCCAAGAACAAGTAAGGACAACCCAATTACTAGGCCACAATTGAGTGTAGCTTAATAAAATAGTAGAGTGTTTCAATTTGACAACATGATGACACCCCTGTCTCAACTCGACAGGTTCTGTGGTGGTGATGACGATGATGAAGATGACTTGGTGGAGGAGCACGTCACCAAGGTATACCGTAATTGCTGGACTATTAAGCGCACCTGAATATAAACCGCACCCACTGAATTATTAAAAAATATGTATTTTGTACATAAATAAGCTGCACATGTCTTTAAGCCGCAGGTGCCTTCCGGACGGCTTGTAACAAAAATAAATAGGCTTTAACGAAACACGGCTTGTAACAAAAATGAAAACAGTAGCCTACCAAGCCTCCTCCTGTGCACTGAAACCACTGAAGTCATCTCCTTCGGTGTCGGAGTTGAATAGCCTCAGAATTGCTTCATCCGATGTTGGATCGTTTTCATTGTTGCTCTCGTCACTTTCATCCGGAGGCAAATACCCCGCTGAGCTCATGCTGCCCCTTCAACACGCAGCAGTCCAACCTTTCGAAACCCGTTGATGATAGTGGATTTTTTGACAATGCTCCACGCTGTCAGGACCCACTGGCAGACTTGACCATAAGTTGCTCTTCGCATGCGGCCCGTTTTAGTGAAGGATTTCTCCCCACTTGTCATCCAAGCCTCCCACTGAACACGGAGCGCCACCTTAAATGCACGATTTACACTGATGTCGAGTGGCTGCAAATACTTTGGGCCATCTGCTTTTCTTCCCTCTGAAAGGTTTGTTGTCTTTTCCTCACGCTGCTGTTTACAAAGTCTTATAATCGACTCATTAAGGCCAAGCTCCCATGCAGCAGCTCTATTTCCTTTTCCAACAGCCAGATCGATCGCCTTCAACTTGAAAGCTGCATCATATGCATTTCTCCATGTCTTTGCCATGATGAGGGTGACAAAATTACTACCGTAATCAGAATGATGGGAAGTTTGAGCGCGCTCGATTTACGTCACATTATGTGACGGTGCTCAGTTTTTTGGCGGCGGCATGAATCTTGCGAAAGCGGGAAAAATCCATAAATTAGCCGCGTCATTGTATAAACCGCGAGGTTCAAAGTGTGGGAATAAAGTAGCGGCTTATAGTCCGGAAATTACGGTATCTGTGATTCTTAGGTTATTTCTCTTATGTAGAATTTTGTCCTCGGTCAACACCACTTAGTGTGTGTTCGCGCGTGTGTTTCATCAGATCTACTACTGCAGCCGTACACACTCCCAGCTGGCTCAGTTTGTTCATGAGGTACAGAAGAGTCCCTTCAGCCAGGACATCAGCCTGGTCCCACTGGGGTCCCGACAGGTACACATACACACACACCGGCCTTTACACATTCTTTCCATTCCTGTAGATCCTGTGTATTAATAAGCTGTGTCTGTGTAGAATATGTGTGTAAATGAGGAGGTGCGTCGGCTGGGAAGCGTCCAACGTATCAACGACCGCTGTATGGAAATGCAGAAGAACAAACACGGTGAGAACATATGCTCCCAGAATGTATGGGGGTATTATGGCAATGCTGACTCAACAAAATATGGTTATTCGGTATCTCAGTAAGGGAATTCATATTCAAAAACTGTCTTGGTGAATCAACTACAGTTAAGGAAAGTCATATACATTTATTTTAGGAGGAATCTATCCTTTTTAAAGAACTCTAGGCCTGCCGCATTGCTCTCGTTTCTCAAAGATGTCCTCTCTTTCTCTCCTGTATTCTCTCTCAGACCAGCGTCTGAAGGAAGTGGAGGGTGGTAAGAGGAAGAGGGGTGCGTCTAAGGCGGTGTGTCCGTACGTAGGGGCTCAGGGGCTGCAGACACTGAGGGATACAGTGTTGGGGGCGGTACGAGACATAGAACAGCTGCTCAGCCTGGCCAGAGAAACACGCTCCTGTCCCTACTACGCTACACGCCTCGCTATACCCCCCGCACAGGTACACACCATCACACACACCTTTTCCCTCAAATGATTATGGTATTACATTGTGAGACCCTGGTCTTTGATGTATGTGTGTGTATAGCTGGTGGTGCTGCCCTATCAGACTGTACTTCATGAGGGGACGAGGAGAGCATCGGGGGTGCAGCTCAAAGGACAGGTTAACCATGCTTAAAACACACACCTTTGAACATGAATATTTTAGCTTTCTAAAGTTCACCGTGTATTTCGCCCTTGTGCTATCTCTACCTATTCTACAATGTATTGAGCTGTTTTACCTGTTTGATTTGATTGGGTTAGGTGCTGATCATAGATGAGGCTCACAACCTCAGTGACGTTCTCTCCTGTATACACAGCTCAGAACTAACTGGAGCACAGGTACACACACACACACACACAAGAACTGTAGTTTGTCGATGTGTCTGTGGTAGAATAACATTTGTTGCTGTCTATATTGTTTAATGACGTTTTTTACTGTGTCCAGCTATGCCGTGCATACTCCCAGCTTGCACAGTACTCTGAACGCTACAGGTAAACACACACACACACACACACACACACACATACACGCACACGGTGTCTGATTGTGTGTGTGTGTAACAGGAGTCGACTGAAGGCCAAGAACCTGATGTACATTAAACAGATCCTTTTTGTGGTGGAGGGGCTGGTGCGTGTGTTGGGAGGTAAGTGTGTGTATGTGTGCCCTGTGAAAAAGAGCCAGAACAAGATCCCTATATACAGTGCATTCGGAAGGTATTCAGACCACTTCACTTTTTCCACATTTTGTTACGTTACAGCCTTATTCTAAAATGTATTACGTAGATTCTTTCCCCCTCATCAATCTATACACAATATACCATAATGACAAAGCAAAAACAGGAGTACTGTTTTTGCATGTGAAATATCACATTTGCATACAGTGGGGTAAAAAAGTATTTAGTCAGCCACCAATTGTGCAAGTTCTCCCACTTAAAAAGATGAGAGAGGCCTGTAATTTTCATCATAGGTACACTTCAACTATGACAGACAAAATGAGAAAAAAAATCCAGAAAATCACATTGTAGGATTTTTAATGAATTTATTTGCAAATTATGGTGGAAAATAAGTATTGCAGATCCTCTCAAGCTCTGTCAGGTTGGATGGGGAGCATCACTGCACAGCTATTTTCAGGTCTCTCCAGAGATGTTCGATCGGGTTCAAGTCTGAGACTTGTCCCAAAGCCACTCCTGCGTTGTCTTGGCTGTGTGCTTAGGGTCGTTGTCCTGTTGGAAAGTGAACTCTGAAGTCCTGAGCGCTCTGGAGCAGGTTTTCATGAAGGATCTCTCTTTACTTTGCTCTGTTCATCTAGACTAGTCTCCCACTCCCTGCTGCTAAAAAACATCCCCATAGCATGATGCTGCCACCACCATGCTTCACCATAGAGATGGTGCCAGGTTTCCTCCAGACGTGATGCTTGGCATTCAGGCCAAAGACTTCAATGTCGGTTTCATCAGACCAGATAATCTTGTTTCCCATGGTCTGAGAGTCATTTAGGTGCCTTTTGGCAAACTCCAAGCGGGCTGTCATGTGCCTTTTACTGAGGAGTGGCTTCCGCCTGGCCACTCTACCATAAAGGCCTGATTAGTGGAGTGCTGCAGAGAATGGTTGTCCTTCTGGAAGGTACTCCAATCTCCACAGAGGAACTCTCGAGCTCTGTCAGAGTGAGCTTCGGTTTCTTAGTCACCTCCCTGACCATGGCCCTTCTCCCCCTCAGTTTGGCCGGGTGGCCAGCTCTAGGTTCAAAACTTCTTCCATTTAAGAATGATGGAGGCCACTGTGTTCTTTGGGACCTTCAATGCTGCAGAAATGTTTTGGTATTCCTTCTCCAGATCTGTGGCTCGACACATTCCTTTCTCTGAGCTATACGGACAATTCCTTTGACTTCATGGATTGGTTTTTGCTCTAAGATGCACTGTCAACTGTGTGACCTTTTATATTGACAGGTGTATGCCTTTCCAAATCAAATGAAGTTGTAGATACATCTCAAGGATGACCAATGGAAACAAGGATGTACCTGAGCTCAATTTCGAGTCTCATAGCAAAGGTCTGAATACATACAGTACCAGTCAAAAGTTTGGACACACATACTCATTCAAGGGTTTTTCTTTATTTTGACTATTTTCTACATTGTAAAATCATAGTGAAGACATCAACACTATGAAATAACACATAGGGAATCATGTAGAAACCAAAAAAGTGTTAAACAAATCAAAATATATTTCAGATTCTTCAAAGTAGCCACCCTTTGCCTTGATGACAGCTTTGCACACTCTTGGCATTCTCTCAACCAGCTTCACCTGGAATGCTTTTTCAACAGTCTTGAAGGAGTTCCTACATATGCTGAGCACTTGTTGGCTGCTTTTACTTCACTCTGCAGTCCAACTCATCCCAAACATCTCAATTGGAGGCCAAGTCATCTGATGCAGCACTCCATCACACTTATTCTTGATCAAATAGTCCTTACACAGCCTGGAGTTGTGTTGGGTCATTGTCCTGTTGAAAAACAAATGATAGCGCAAACCAGATGGGATGGCGTATGGCTGCAGAACGCTGTGCTAGCCATGCTGGTTAAGTGTGCCTTGCATTCTAAATAAATCAGACAGTGTCACCAGAATCATCATACCTCTTCCTCCATGCCTCACGGTTGGAACCACACATGCAGCGATCATCCGTTCACCTACTCTGCGTCTCACAAAGACATGGCAGTTGCAACCAAACATCTCAAATTTGGACTCATCAGACCAAAGGACAGATTTCCACCGCTCATATCCAATGCTCATGTTTCTTAGCCCAAGTAAGTCCCTTCTTCTTATTGGTTTCTTTTAGTAGTGTTTTTTTGGAAACTGGTTGAGAGAGTGCAAAGAGTGGCTACTTTAAAGAATCCCAAATATAAAATATATTTTGATTTGTTTAACACTTTTTTGGTTACTACAGGATTCCAGATGTGTTTTTTCGTAGCTGTGATGTCTTCACTGTTATTTTACAATGTAGAAAATAGTAAAAAATAAAACCATGGAATGAGTAGGTGTGTCGAAACGTTTGACTGGGACTGTATGTAAAGAAGTTTTTTTTGTTTTTAATACATTTGCAAACATTTCTAAAAACCTGTTCGCTTTGTCATTATAGGGTATTGTGTGTAGATTGATGAGGATATTTCTTGTTTAATCCATTTTAGAATAAGGCTGTAACGTAACAAAATGTGGAAAAGGGGAAGGGGTCTGAACACTTTCCAAATCCACTGTATATGGTAATAGCTCTATCAGTATTCTGAACGCCTTCTGTTAGGCTAAGTGGAGTTTAAAACATATTAGATATAAAACCATGTTATATCAATATTGTCTAGGTAAGGTGGGGCAGAATCCACACAGCCAGACTACTCAGCCAGGTAAGAACACACGCACGCACATACACACACACACACACAAAACACACACCGTGTAGTGACCTTCCCCTCACTTTGTCTCCCAGCAACCGAACTGCTGACCATCAATAACTTCCTGTTCAAGGCTCAGATAGACAACATCAACCTCTTCAAGGTAACCACGACCACAACTACATCACAACACACTGCGATTGGCACAAAAATTGGGGAAGGGATTGATGGATTCTATGGTTATTGGTGACAAATTGCTTTGCTTCCTTCTCTTCCTCTTTGTCTCTCTATGAAGGTACAGCGATACTTTGAGAAGAGTATGATCAGCAGAAAGGTAAGTGTAGTGTGTGTGTGTGTGTGTGTGTGTGTGTGTGTTTTTCTAATGTTGTTTGTTCTCTTTCTAGCTGTGTGGCTTCATAGAAAAGTATGCAGGTACAGGTGTGACGTCACACACACAAACCTCACACACACAGACACAGTCTGCCAACAAAGAGAATCGTCGGACTGAAGGCTTGAACCGCTACCTACAGACACTGCAGAGCAGCCAACAGCCTGACACAGGTAAACACACACACACTAGGAATGTCACCTTGTAAAATGTTGACGGTATTGTGATGAACCAAGCTAACTGATGTACAAAAAACGGACTGCCACCATGTTTAAGGTGCAAGGACTGGCTAACAGAGACACTCTCTCTCTGTCCCCCTCTCTCTTTCCTGTAGAGTCACCTCCAGGCCAGCAGGGAGCAGCAGAGGACAGGGATCTGGCAGCATCCCCTATGATGCAGGTAGAGGGCTTCTTCATGGCTCTCACCAATGCCAACACTGACGGACGTGTGGTGCTACACACACAAGGTACATACACACACCAACTTCTCTGTTGAGCAGAAACTAGTTTCTCCCAACATGCTAATGTTTCTCTATGACCTCTTGCTCTCCAGGTAGTGTAGCGGTGAGTAGTATGAAGTTCCTCCTGTTGAACCCAGCGGTCCACTTTGCTCAGGTGCTGAAGGACTGTAGAGCTGTCATCATCGCTGGAGGAACCATGCAGCCTGTAAGAACACACACATGTACTCATTCTTATCTTCATCCCCTGTGATGACCTAGGCAAATTAAAGTCAAGACAACTACTCTGTGCGTCTGTGTCTAGGTGTCTGACTTTAAGCAGGAGCTGTTGTTCTCTGCTGGTGTTGGACCGGAGCGCATCATAGAGTTCTCCTGTGGTGAGTACCCTAAGCTACTGCACCCTGGGATAGATCTGGGAGGACTGGGGGTAGTTAGCTAGAATAAGAGAGCAGGTTAAAGGTCAGTGTTATAGTGATAATAAACCATAAAGTCATTTCTCATTGAACACAGGTACTAATTGGTTCTAGCTGAGAAGCTCCTGGTTTGGACAAACTGACTGTGTGTATGTGTGTTTGGCAGGTCATGTGATTCCTCCAGAGAATATCCTGCCCGTAGTGCTGTGCAGTGGCCCGTCTGGTCAGGAGCTGGAGTTCACCTTCCAGAACAGAGACACACCACACATGGTTACACACACACCTTTTAAAACGGCATTATGCCATTCTGAGAAGCCAATGTTAATGCTAATGGGCGGAGGGGAGTGTAATGTGTATGTGTTTGTGTGTGGGTAGATGGAGGAGACTGGCCGTGTGCTGTCTAACCTGTGTAACGTGGTGCCGGGAGGCGTGGTGTGTTTCTTCCCTTCCTACGATTACTCCAGAAGGATTCTGGAGAACTGGGAGGCCAGCGGAGTTCTGGCACGCCTCTCTAGCAAGAAGAAGGTACACATACCATCTTGCTATCAAGTATATATGTTTCTCTCTTGAAAGTCCATATATTCAGTGTGTGTTTCTCTCAGATCTTCCAGGAGCCAAAGAAAGCCAACCAGGTGGAAAAAGTGCTCAATGAGTTCTCACGCACAATCCAGGTGAGACCCAAAACAAACTACCGTCACTTGAAATGACTACAAAACACCTCATCTCACCTTTATGAGATTTAAACATCAGATAAAGATATTGCTTTTTGGAAAGCTTGTTGAATGACTATCTCTCTCAGAGGTGTGCTGTGGATGGGGGTACACTCTCTGGAGCGTTGCTGTTCTCTGTGGTCGGGGGAAAGATGAGCGAGGGTATCAACTTCTCGGACGACCTAGGCAGGTGTGTGTTACAGATCTCTCATTGTGAAAGCATTGGTTGTTTGTTTCTTGGATAAAGACGGTGTATGTCAGGGGTCGGTAACTAGATTCAGCCGCTGGCCGATTGTTGTCAGAGCGGATGGTCAGCAGAACATAATTATAGTAGTTGTGGTCAATTTGTAGTGTACAAATTAAGCCCAAAGAGACATTGTATTTGAAAATAACAATAATGTCATACCTTTATTACATTTACATGATCATATACAGTGCATTCGTAAAGTATTCAGACCCCTTGACTTTTTCCACGTTTTGTTATGTTACAGCATTATTCTAAAATTGATTTAAATAAATGTTTTCCCTCATCAATATATATACACAATACCCCATAATGACAAATCTAAAAGTTTTTTTTTTTGCAAATGTATTAAAAATTTAAAACAGATACCTTATTTACATAAGTATTCAGGACCTTTGCTATGAGACTCGAGGCACAGATCTGGGGAAGGGTACCAAAACATTCCTGCAGCATTGAACGTTCCCAAGAACACAGTGGCCTCCATCATTCTTAAATGGAAGAAGTTTTGAACCACCAAGACTCTTTTTATAGAGCTGGCCGCCCGGCCAAACTGAGCAATCGGGGGAGAAGGTCCTTGGTCGGGGAGGTGATCAAGAACCCGTTGGTCTCTCATCCAGAGTTCCTCTGTGGAGATGGGAGAACCTTCCAGAAGGACAAACATCTCTGCAGCACTCCACCAATCAGGTCTTTATGGTAGAGTGGCCAGACAGAACACACTCCTCAGTAAAAGGCAACTGACAGCCCGCTTGGAGTTTGAGAAATAAGATTCTCTGGTCTGATAAAACCAAGATTGAACTCTTTTGCCTGATTGCCAAGCGTCACGTCTGGAGGAAACCTGGTACCATCCCTAAGATGAAGCGTAGTGGTTGCATCATGCTGTGGGGATGTTTTTCAGCGGCAGGGACTTGGAGACTAGTCAGGATCAAGGCAAAGATGAACAAGAGTACAAAGTACAGTGAGATCCTTGATGAAAACCTGCTCCAGAGTGCTTAGGGCCTGGGGCGAAGGTTCACCTTCCTACAGGACAACAACCCTAAGCACACAGCCAAGACAATGCAGTAGTGGCTTCGGGAAAAGTCTCAATATCCTTGAGTTGCCCAGCCAGAGCCCAGACTTGAACCCGATCAAACATCCCTGGAGAGACCTGAAAATAGCTTGTCAGTGACGCTCCCCATCCAGCCTGACAGAGCTTGAGAGGATCTGCAGAGAAGAATGGGAGAAACTCCCCAAATTCAAGTGTGCCAAGCTTATAGGGTCATACCCAAGAAGACTCGAGGCTGTAAGGTGCTTCAACAAAGTACAGAGTAAAGGGTCTGAATACTTAAGTAAATGTATTTAAATCGTTTTGATTTATTTTTTTATTTCTAAACCTGTTTTTGCTTTGTTATTATGGGGTATTGTGAGTAGATTAGGAAAATAAACAATTTAATAAATGTAAGAATAAGGCTGTATCGTAACAAAATGTTTAAAAAGTCTAGGGGTCTGAACACTTTCTGAATGCACTGCATGTCCTTTTTTTATTCATGGGAATACTTGGAAACAGATTTCCTGAAGTAAACTCATTTTAGCTGTAAAATCACCAGGTATCAGTCTTTATTGACCCAAAACTAAAATGCCGACCCCTGTGGTATGTTAATAAAATGTGCGTGTATGTGTAGGTGTATTGTGATGGTAGGGATGCCATATCCAAACATCAAGTCTCCAGAGTTAAAGGAGAAGATGGCTTACCTGGACAAGAACCTGGTGAGACGGAAAACACGCGCATACACATTTTCGAGTATTCATTTACCATTCTCACCCTTCTCATAGGGGCCAATTCCAACTTAGGAATTTATGCCTTTCCTACCCAATTAATGCCTTTCCTACACAATGAATGCCTTTCCTACACAATGAATGCCTTTCCTACCTTATTCAGTCACGTAACGTGCTCTGCAGGTGTGGCTCCGTTGCACTCTCTGAATACATTTCATTCAACTGCTGAAAACCCTCTCATTTGCTGGCTAACTGATTTTCTCAAGGAGTTTTCATTCAATGGGGTTTTGAGTACATTTATCTTAAGCCATCCCTTTAAATATGGTGCACCTTTTAATTATAATTTTGTCGACAGAATAAATCAAATACATCGAACAGGTTCACAATATAAGGATCAATTTAAAGAAAGCCATCTATGCATATTCATCTCCATTTCAGCACCAACTGGTAGATAACAAACTAGTCACATTTTGTAGATTTAGGCACATTTTAGGGTTAGGAAAGTATGTATGAATCATAAAAACAGTTTAGAGAGCCTTTACACACACAATACTATATATTGGTGGATAAAACAAGTGGTTTGATTCATCCTGGAAGTTGTCATATTAAAGTTCAATCCATGAAATATTAGGTGGGGAAAAGTGTATAATAGGGGTTGAACAATAATCCTATAAATATACCCTAATCATGGAACATGTATGTACAATGGTCCAGTCATGTTGAACCGTGCACCAGGCTCCAGGTTTAACCTGCTATGTGTGTCTGACTTCCATTTATTTGATTTATTTTTCACCTTTATTTAACCAGGTAGGCTAGTTGAGAACAAGTTCTCATTTACAACTGCGACCTGGCCAAGATAAAGCATAGCAGTGTGAACAGACAACACACGAGTTACACATGGAGTAAACAATAAACAAATCAATAACACAGTAGAAAGAAACAAAGAGTCTATATACATTGTGTGCAAAAAGGCATGAGGAGGTAGGCGGATAATTACAATTTTGCAGATTAACACTGGAGTGATGAATGATCAGATGGTCATGTGCAGGTAGAGATACTGGTGTGCAAAAGAGCAGAAAAGTAAATAAATATCAACAGTATGGGGATGAGGTAGGTAAATTGGGTGGGCTATTTACTGGTGGACTATGTACAGCTGCAGCGATCGGTTAGCTGCTCAGATAGCAGATGTTTGAAGTTGGTGAGGGAGATAAGTCTCCAACTTCAGCGATTTTTGCAATTCCTTCCAGTCACAGACAGCAGAGAACTGGAAGGAAAGGCGGCCAAATGAGGTGTTGGCTTTAGGGATGATCAGTGAGATACACCTGCTGGAGCGCGTGCTATGGGTGGGTGTTGCCATCGTCACCAGTGAACTGAGATAAGGCGGAGCTTTACCTAGCATGGACTTGTAGATGACCTGGAGCCAGTGGGTCTGGCGACGAATATGTAGCGAGGGCCAGCCGACTAGAGCATACAGGTCGCAGTGGTGGGTGGTATAAGTTACTTTAGTAACAAAACGGATGGCACTGTGATAAACTGCATCCAGTTTGCTGAGTAGAGTATTGGAAGCTATTTTGTAGATGACATCGCCAAAGTCGAGGATCGGTAGGATAGTCAGTTTTACTGGCGGCGCGAGTGAAGGAGGCTTTGTTGCGGAATAGAAAGCCGACTCTAGATTTGATTTTAGATTGGAGATGTTTGAAATGAGTCTGGAAGGAGAGTTTACAGTCTAGCCAGACACCTAGGTACTTATAGATGTTCACATATTCTAGGTCGGAACCACCCAGGGTGGTGATGCTAGTCGGGCGTGCGGGTGCAGGCAGCGAACGGTTGAAAAGCATGCATTTGGTTTTACTAGCGTTTAAGAGCAGTTGGAGGCCACAGAAGGAGTGTTGTATGGCATTGAATCTCGTTTGGGGGTTAGATAGCACAATGATTCAAATAGGCTGCATGTCCCATATTATTGCACAACGTTGCCTAATATGGTCCACTAATGCTAGCGATCCTCAGGAACAACTACACCGATGTGACAGAGGAAAGAAAGGTGAATGGAATGTAAAAATACATGTATGTGGGTGGCTCCCGATAGTGGCTAATATTTAACATGATACAAATTGTAAAATAAAACTGAGAAAAGCCTGGGCATATAATCAAATAATTCTAAAGGTCATACATCAACTCTTTTTCCACTGGGAACTGGTAGGTTCGCTAGACCTTATTCATGGTTTCCTCGCGCGTATCACTGCTGGAACAATTGGAGAATTAAGTCGAGGTCAGAATACGGTGTTTCTGTAGACACTTTCATTTATTCAAGCTCCACCTCAAACAAATCGTGGGTGAATAGCATGCTATTCTCAAGCTTAAGTTCAAGGTCAGAATACGCATAGAGAGAAAAGCGAATAAAAAGGTTTCATTTATGCGCGCTTAACTCTGGTCAGAACCTGGGCCATAGAGATGAATGGAAAACTCAGTCCATCCTGCATTAAGTCTATGGCTTAGGCACACTCACACTCTTCTGTTTCAGCCTCACTCTGGTGGGAGGAGTCCAGGCCAGGCTCTGATAGAGAACCTCTGTATGAAGGCTGTCAATCAATCCATAGGTACTCTATATTTCTACACCTTCTCAGTTAACTATAGATTGACTATCTGTATTACAAGCTACGTTGTATACCCCTGGCCTAATCAATCATTCTGTACCCCTAATCAAACAATTTTCTGGGGATGACCTCATTTCCTCTCCCCACAGGAAGAGCTATCCGTCACCGTGAAGACTATGCATGTATCGTTCTGTGTGACCGACGGTACTCCCGACCTGCAACGCTGGCCAAACTCCCCGACTGGATCAGAGCACACACGCACACACACACCAGCTTCGGCCCTGCCTTCGCCAGCCTGAGACGGGTAATACACACACACCTGCAATGGATAATACACACACACACTATGTCTGTAGAGCACAGGCCCTCTGTGTCACGAACCGGCTCAAAGCCCGTAACAAAAGGGAGACAACATGGAGATAAGGAGTAATAAAATATATATTTATTAAATAAGTAACTAAGTATAATATACAATGGTGTCTGTAATCAGTAGTCAGTAGTGTAAGTGAGTGTTTTGCATGAATGTGATAATGCAGGGTGTTGAAAGGTTCCAAAGCAAACAACCAAAAAACCACCAAGAAAAACAACCAAATCTATAAAGGTGTCTGCATGGAGAGAGTCTCCTCCATGAATGGGGAAGTGGTGTATTTATCCTGGGAGACACCGGGCCCAGGTGTTTCCCATGTAGCTGACGACCCTCCCAACTCCGCCCACCAGCATCCTAATAAGGAAATAACAGAGAGAATACGGCAGACAGAGTGGGAGGGTAGTCACACTCTGACCCAACTTCTTCTTTCCTCTTTCTCAGTTCTTTATGGAGAAGAAGAAACAGCAGCAGCTATGAGAGGAAGGGGTAGCAGGTGTTCTGGTGTGTAACGCTGGTCAGAAGAGAGCTACCTCACCTCTCGGATATCCTCGCTCTGGAGACAAGACTTCTGATTGGATTCTCCTCGAGGGATGTTAAAGCACACACTCGTCAAAGCATGATGGTTGAGGCTCTTTGTATGTTTTACACCCATACCTCTCCAACAGTACAGATCAGTCAACTCTCCACTGCCAGTATTTTATGCAAAATAATTTTTATTGAATGATGTTCATAACATTCTGATGTTGTGCTGCTTTAGTGTGGTGCTAGTTATGTAATTATATTTACTTGTTACTTGATTATACTTAATAATGCTGAGATGAGGTCTGACTTATCTCCTGTAGTTGTTTGTCCAGTATTCTCTCAATAAGGATCAGTACATTTGTGTATCATCTGGAACAGGGATGGGCAACTTTGATGGGCTGTGGGGGCCACACAAAAAACGGAACTCACGAACAGCCGCAGTGGCTCGTGGGTTTGCAGTTTTTATTTAATATGATAAATGGGCTCCACCCGGGTCTGTAATTCAACAATGCTTACTACAAGTTTAGATAGATTGGTAAGTTAGCTGGCCACTAGACTAAATCATTTTAGCTGACATGGGCTAATTAAGTGACTGCTGATGCACAACCAAATGTCAAAACTGCACCTTAGTTGCCCATCCCTGATCTTGAAGGAACCCTACAGACAGTACAGCATCACATTTGTTTTTTAGGGATCCCGGTCTAAGGCACTGCATCTCGGTGCAAGAGGTGTCACTACAGTCCCTGGTTCGAATCCAGGCTGTATCACATCCAACCGTGATTGGGAGTCCCATAGGGCGGCGCATAATTGGCCCGGGGTAGGCCGTCATTGTAAATAAGAATTTGTTCTTAACTGACTTGCCTAGTTAAATAAAGGTTAAAAAATATATATAAAGCGTTAGTTTCCTTCCTCAGTATTATTTTCTTTGATTGGCTTAGAGCTAGATGTGCTCAGAGTTCCATTGGTTCTGATTGGCTAGTCTCAGGCCTCCCAGTCGTCCTCGTCTTCAGTGGTTGGCTGATGGGGGGCAGGAAGAGGCGGGATTACATCGGACATCCTAGCGAATGCGCTGCCAGATCCAGCTGGGCCCTCCCCTGAGTCCCCGCCTACAGGACCCTTACCAGAGATACCTGGGAAACACACAAATTCTACTATCACCAAGACCTAGAAATACTACTATCAGAGGGACAATAACCCAGGGAGAGATGAGAGAAGAATGGGGGAGGAGGAGCGTTCTCACCTTTCCTTCGCATGGCCAACTTATTGAAGAGATCTGACATGAAGTCTCCTCCACTGGCTGCTGCTACCACTGAGAGAGGGAACACAATGCAGTGAAGCAGAGATGATATTACATTTCTATGGCGTTTTTAGTACAGTGGAGAGAGACCAGAACAGTTACATCTACTGTAGCTACACACAACATAAATAGTTCAGCTAGTGAACAACTAGTAGTCTTTATTTCCTGTTCAGATGAACCCCGCTGTTAAATGTTTGAGTGGTCCAGCAACAACTGAACCAGCACTAATGACTGTGGACTCACTCAAAGGTCTAACACACAAGCTTGCTCACTCACACACACACAGCAAAGTCTTACAGATAAAAACAGAGTGTAGTTAAATCAGTGCTTTAATGAAGGTAATGTTTATATATCTAAAGGTCATGCAGCCCTGAGCTGTTCTCTATGACTAGTTAGGTAACTGTTGTTTGGAGTCTGCACACACACACACACACACACACACTATGTCCCAAATATGCTCTGTAAGTTAAATCAGCAGTTAAAACAATATTCTCCCCACCACTCAGCAAAACGTGCAGGGATGGGGCTGGAGAAATGGAACCACTCAAATTCAACCCATGAAATCAAAATAATAGCTTTAACTGTTTTAGATTATACAGTGTTTGTTTATATTTATTTGGTTTACAAACATTGGAGTAAAACAACCTTATATTTTGGGTTCTGATGGGGTACGACAGTTGAACTACGCTCATGAGGCATTGATAAGTTGTACTCTTTAAGAATCAATGGGTACATAGAAGTCCAAAAATGGATGTAGCAACTGCTGATTTCCCCTTTAAAGAACTGGAGGCCTGTAGCGATCATTGCTCTGTTGGGACTATAAAATGTTCTCAAAGAGTCACCAGGTTCAAGAGCAATTTCTCGTTTGTCATTCAAGAGGAGAAATCAAGACACTCATCCACCTCTCCCTCCCCTCTTTTCCTTTACCTTGTTCCTGCTCCTTCTGTTTTTTTTTCTCCATCTTGCGTTCTTTGACGTTGCGTAGTTTGGCCTTTCCAATGCCTCCAGCGTTGCGTATGGACTCTAGTAGACTGGCCCGGCTGTTTGATTCAACCACCTCGCTGGGAGCGCCCACTACAGGAGCTGGAGGTAAATACACTTTTCAAGAGAAGGAGAGTGCGTTTGTGTATAGTGTGTGTATACTGTGTGTGTGTTACCTGTGCTGGCGTCTGCAGGGCTATTTGCAGGCTCTGGTGGGGGAGGAGGGGGAGACCAGGGGAGGGGTGGGGATATGTGTGGGCTCTGGTGGTGGGGGAGGGGGAGGTGGGGGAGGAGGCTGGACTGCAACTTGGAATTGAGAACCTGTAACAAACAAACAAACAAATCAACATAACCAATAGAAACATTTCCATGGAAACTTCTGTATAATCCACACAACAGAGACAGTCTGTGTACCGGGCATGTCCTCCCCAGAGAAGGAGGGTAGTTCAGGGAAGGTGTGTGTGGGTCCAGAGGGTGCGATGCCGGGCCCCAGGTCTTGACTGTAGGACAGGTCGTCAGCAATGCCTGGCAGGTCTGGTAGGTAGGAGGGGACGTCTATCTCTGGGACCTGACCCAGGTCTGGAACATAGAAGTAGCTCTCTGCTGTCTACAGGGACAGATGGAGAGGGAATGAGAGCAGGAGGAAGAAATAAAGTGTAATAATTTACAGTCACACTTTAGTATGGCCCATTGAAAAAATATTATAGTCCAAAGACAGCAATGCCACAGGCCTCCAGTTATTTCGAGAATAGTGTGGGAGTGTGTATACAGTATGTATGATGTGAGTGTGTGTACCTGTCTCTCCAGCTGTTCTCTCTTGGTTATGGATAGGGGAGCGTCAAATGGTTTCTCTTCCTTCTCTGTCTCCAGAGTGGTGTGTGTTTTAGTCACCGCCCCAGCCAGTGGGTCCAGGAAAACATACTTCTTATACCTAAACACATATACGACCAGTTAGAGTGTGTGTGTGTGTGTCTGTGTGTGTGTGTGTGTGTGTGTACTAACAGGTTCTCTGTAGTATTAAACAGCAGCAGGGAGCTGACAGAGGATATGTTTCGAGGCAGACCGCCCAGCCCCTCTTCGGTCTCATCCTCTGAACGCTTCTTACTGCTCACACACACCGGGTAATAACACAACTTCTCCTAGAGGTGGACAGAGAGAGAGAGGGGTGTAGAACAAGAGAGGACAGATATTAGATGGGATGAGTCTAGTAAGAACCTCCTTCAGTAAACACAAATGGCCACCAGACGTAATCATGAATTGGCTTTGCTTTCCATCTCTGTTTTTGTGCGAAATGAGAGCTAGTAGCTTTCCAATAGAGACAGCCTTGCAGGTAAGATAGAGACACATTCAAAACCTTCAACAGAATGAATAACTCCCACTCTTTCTCTTTTTGTCATCAGCCTCTGTCTATCTCTCTCTCCCTCACACTCATTCACTCGCTCTCTCATCTCCCTCTCTCTCTGCAGTGCTTGAGGTTTCATAAATAATACATCTCTGAGCCAGGAAAGTGCACAAATCGTTCTCTCCCTCTCAGACACAGCAAAAGAATACTCCTGTTTCTGTACGTTTTTGGTTCTGGCAGCGAGGGAGAACTCAGTGGTGTTCACTATCAATAATGCACAATTTCACTGCTGAGCTAATGTACACACACACAAAGAACTGCAATGCTGCTGGGTTTTTCACGCTCAACAGTTTCCTGTGTGTATCAAGAATGGTCCACCACCCAAAAGGACATCTAGCCAACTTGACACAACTGTGGGAAGCATTGGAGTCAACATGGGCCAGCATCACAGTGGAACGCTTTCGACACCTTGTAGAGTCCATGTCCCGACGAAGGGCAAAAGGGGTGGGGGGTGCTACTCAATGTTAAAATGACTTGGAGCTAGTTTGCTAGTGTTTTTCAGTCTCCCCCCCCAAAAAATGTTTTGACCAGCAGGCTGCAAGTTGGAGAACCCTGGTGTAGGGAGTAGTTTCCTGTGGGTAGTTTTAGTCAGGGCTTTTCATGTCATGTCCCCAGGTCAGAACAGGTCACATGCGCCGAATACAACAGGTGTAAACCTTACTGTGAAATGCTTACTTACAAGCCCTTAACCAACAATGCAGTTCAACAAATAGAGTTAATAAAATATTGACTAAATTAAATTACATTTAATAAATCAAATAATTCAAAAAGTAACACAAGAAATGTACATAATAGGCACGTCTGTAAATGCAGCAGTAAAAGCCCTGTGGACTAAGCAGACTGTATATCGTGGATGAAAGCCAAAAAGGTATGGTCATATTACATATCTAAACGTATCTAAACAGCTAGGCCTATACTGCTAAAACACTGCATTTGCTTAATGCATATACAAACTAATTTAGCAGTGTGGAGGAGCCAGTGCTTTCTTTTTCCAAAGTCCTATAATCTGCAAGACCTCTGAAAAATGCAGGTCCTTTGTACTGAAATGTTTTACAGTAGATCCGAATAAAGTTTTGTACATTTGTGTGTATGTGTGTTACCTGCAGGGCCTTGTCGTCAAGGGGTCGTAGTTTGGCCTGTATGCGGTATCGGGGGCGTGTCTGGGAGGCAGGGTCTGTGGCTCCACTGAAGATGGAGGAGTAATCCTGGAGACGCTCTGGAGCTGGATACTTAGCACTGGAGAACACCTACACACACACACACACACACACACACACACACACACACACACATCTAAATCTCATAGTACTCTCAAGTAATTGTACTCTCAGAGACCTGCATGTATTGGGAACAGTGATTAGAAGGGGAACATGTGTCACAACTCTGTGTGAAGTGTGTGTTACCTTGGTGGCCTTCTTGCTACCTTTGATCTTGTTGACACGGGCCTGGGC